>NC_056741.1:164767445-164984945 GCF_019279795.1 Protopterus annectens | reverse complement strand
CAGTTCATGAAGTCCAGTTACAACAGTTGGTTTAAATATTTGTTTGTTTGTTAACCAGGAAGCTAACTGATCATTTTATATATAAGAAGCAGTCTATAAAGACCACCTAACAACATCTGACAGAAGCAGCCTTTAAAGACCACCTAACAACATCTGACAGATATGTTTACTTACTTGTTAACCAGGAAACAAAGCTACACCATTAACCCTTCTCAGTCAAAACATATAACAGAGGGAATCAAAATGTTAATGCATATGGATCAGTAAAGTTTTATACTGCAAATTAACACACATAAATCAACAACAAATGCAAACATGAAAAGCAGATTTCAGCAAGAGGTGTGATTAGTACTGTTAAAGAAAAAAAAAGCACAAAAGCATAGCACTGACCATAGTTAAACCGCATACTTAATCTCACACAAAGACAGGATTGATGTTTATGATACTAACAGCATATTTTCATGCCTGTCTCTGTCCAGTTAGGAATGATTAAATCAGTAAGTTGTAAACTATGGTCTTATCAAAAATTTCGTTCCCACACATCCACATCAGTGCTGCTATGATGAGCTTGTCACTTTATCTAAGCAAAACTTCAAGACCAACCCACAAAACAAGCATGTTACCCTGTCATTCAAAAAAAAAAAATGACTGAAGTAGGCAAAACTTGCTGCTCCAGACCAGTAATCTCAAAGTGCTAAGGAACAATACCTAGAATGACAAATAAGATATATAGCAATAATTTGGTATCTAAAAGACAGGATATGGAGCAGCTGGTGAGGGGGAAGGGGGAAGAAAAATAACCATGACTACGCATGATGCAGCATCCATGCCTGCATGGGTTCCCAGACTGTTGAAGAATGCAAGGACACATTGTGTTTCTTACGTTGTTTCCTGCCATCTACTTTTTTCTTTTCTAAAGTCAGATTGCCTTTTTCCATTTTTGCAAAGCCAGTGCAGCTCTGTTGCAAATATTCATGTAGTCAACTATACCTCATAACAAAACAAAAAAGTTCTTGTAGAATTTGCAGCCCTGAGTGCAAACTGGGCGAGGTTGAAGCATTTATATCATATTCCTGGCAATGGGGAGAGCTGAGCACTGTGCAAAGTCTTTTAGCCTCTTTTAAAGAGGCCAGTAAAGCATTGTTACTGCCAGACAGAAAAGGATAAAGGAAAGTGAAGAGAGCTGACATCATAAACATAACGCCATATAACAACAGCAGTAAGACATGGGAGGTGGCAGTGGTGGGGGTCGTTAGTTACTCGCAGGGCACCAGAGTAACATTACTTAGATGATCTGAAGGAGACGGACTGCAGGATAGTGAAAGTAAGAATGAAAGCATGCAGTGAAAATCTGACATAAACATCCAGAACAATGGTTGAAAAGGATACACAGATATATCACTTAGCTAAAATTTCAATAAAGATCTGGCAAAATGGACTTTGTATTAATATAGTACCTTGCAGGCAGATCTGAGTAGAAGTGGGTGTGGGCTCAGCTATTGACAGGTGAAATGGGTGTGTCATGGTATGGAAAAGATACATGAATGACAGCCTTGCAGATTTCAGTGTGACACCATGCATACATTCATTGCTGATTATGGGATAACTGCAGGACTTTATCCCTTCGTTTTTGCAGGTGGGCAAGCCTCCCTACACCTCCCACACCCCCTGCACCCCCACCAGAGGTGACAACATATTAGACCTGGTTATCACCAATATGGGTGACCAGTGTTCTACACCGAGGGTCAAACCCTTGCTGGTTAGATCAGACCATAGACTAATGACTCTGGATATCCACATTCCACCCCCACCCCCAATCAAGGAAACCACCGTGATAAACTTTTCAAAAGCAAACTTCATGTAACTTCAGACCGAGGTGGAAAGGTTCACAGCCCCCATGCTAAAGGACAATGCTACCAAGCTGCTGAATCCCTTACAGAGGCACTCTATGAGCACCTGCAAGAATGCATGGATCATGCTATCCCAAGCAAAACTAAGACTCACTCCTCCAAGAAAAGGAAAACAGTCTAGTGGACCCCTGTCATAAACAAGCTATACAATAGAAGGAGGAAACTAGTACAGAAAAGAGTAAAATCTCAAGAAGGAAAGATGTCCCTGATCAGTATCAGCAATGATCCCTCATAAAATCATCCAAGGCTAGCTTCAAAAGAAAAATTGCCAAGGACTCCAAAGATAACCACAAAGCTTCTTTAGGTATGTCAAGAACCTAAGTGGAAACTCTCAGATCTGCTCTGAGTTAGTGCAGATTGGCACAAAATACACTGAACTGACTGATATTGCCAACATTCTGTCAGACAGGTTTAGTGCAAACTTCACCCCCCTCTCACCCCCTAAAGGGCCCATAACCATACCAGAAGAATGTAGAGCCCTGGCAGTCACTGACACACAGGTTAAAACAGCCCTATCCAAAGCCAAAAATACAGCTTCAATGGGACCAGATGGTGTCCCAGGCTGTGTCTTACATGAGGTCCAAATGAACTAACCCCTCACCTAAACACACTGTTCAAACTCAGCCTCTCTACAGGCTACGTACCCATAGAGGGGCGCACAGCAACAGTTAACCCACTCCACAAAGGTGGAGCCACAACGGACCCCGGGAACTATCGCCCTATAAGCCTGACTTGCCTGGTCTGCAAAGCTATGGAGCGTATCATCATGGAATTCATTAACAGAAACATTGGGAACCTTCAAACATTGGACCCTACCCAGTTTGGCTTTGTTAAGGGCAGATCATGCCTCCTAAACCTGGTGGATTTCTTTGAGACAATTACCAAGGCTTTAGATGAGAGAAAGGAGGTCCACACAGCCTACCTAGACCTCGCAAAGGCTTTCAACACCATTCCCCATATTGGTATTATAGACAAGCTCACCAGCCTGAACATAAACCCCTACATCACAAGATGGGTTGCCAATTGGCTCACAGACAGAACCCACATGGTGAGAGTTGCAGGCTCTAGGTCCGACTCTAAACCAGTTACAAGTGGCGTCAACCAGGGCTCAGTCCTGGGACCCCTCCTGTTCGGTATATACTTCTCAGAGGTACAGGCAAGCACAGGAGCACTATGGCTGACCAAGTTCGCAGACAACTGCAAACTGGGGGCCATAATTGACTCTCCAGCTGATACAGACATCCTCCAGAAGGGTCTCACTGAGAGGGATACCTGGTGTCAAAATCATGGCCTCAAATTAAATGCCAAAAAATACATAGTCATTCCCTTTGGAAAAAACAAAGTACCCACGAACTACCACATACGTGGTAGTCCCCTAAATACAGAAAATGTAATAAGGGATCTGGGGACTCAAGTAGATAGTAATCTCTCCTTTGATAATCATATTTCCAGGGTGGTTAGAAAATCCTTCTATGTGGCCCAGATAATCACAAAAGGGTTCGCATCTAGAACAAAAGAGGTTATTGTGCCCCTCTGCTCATCTCTCATCAGACACATCATAGAGTGCAACGCCCCATTTGGGATGTACCTTACAAGACACCTGCAACAGCTGGAAAGACCACAAAAGTACCTCACCAAGAGGATTACTGGCCTCAAACAGATGCCCTATGCAGCCCGACTGAAGAAACTCCAACTGTACTCGGTTGCATACCGCTTACTCAGAGGTGATCTCTGCCTGACATACAAGGCCATGTCCAACCCAGAATTGATGGACATGCTTCACCTAAAAAAAAATAATCCCCAAGAGTCACACACTCTAGGGATCTAAACCTCACCACAACGATAAATAGGACATGCTGGAGGGATAGATTCCTGTCCCATTGACTCCCCATGCTTTGGAACAGGATTTCAATCTACATTAGGCAGAGCCCCTCACTAATACTCTTCAAGAAAAACCTTGATGAGTGGATGGGAAAAAGAAAATTTACCCCAGGGACCACTGCAGTGGCTCTGCTGGACAGAGGCATAGGGAACTAATGGCTCTGCTGGACCGAGATACAGGGAACTAATCTAAGGGGGCAGCGAAAGCCAACACATTCTGGCTAGGCTTATAGATGCCCTCAGGCAGATAGCCTAATACTTACCTATGAACCTATGAACCTATATACCATCTCCGAGACTGCACGACATTGAGGAAAACAGTAAACTATGAACAGACAATGAATATTCATGCCTCCATTGGTATGAATATTACTTAAGTTTACCAAGATGTTACCGATTGCTGGATGGCGGACAAGGTTTAGGTAGGACTTCCTACTGTGCATCCTGTGAGGTACGACACTAATACAAAGCCACAAAATGATCCCTCAACATTTGTTCTAATTCAGTCTACATTCATATTGATGACTGCTTCTTCTGTTGCCTTCCTGGCCTGTTGGTTCTTGCAGGTCAAATCTGAATCCTCCCTGCTATCATTGCACAGACGTCCTATTTCTTTAATATGATAGCTTTCCCACTGTTAGTATATGCATCCTAGGGTTGCTACCATGACAAGCACTCAGACCTATTGATTATATGCAATGGTTCTTAAGGGCATACCCACATAATGCACTTAGGCTGTACTGATTAGCTCAGAAAAAAGGGTGGCACATGCATGTTTACAACTAGTGGGTTTGGCTTTATTGGTCAGAATGCACAAGTAAAGACTTTAAAATGTGAATGTAAAATGTCACAGGCATGTAGGTAAAACACTCACAAGTCCTTATGGGTTATTTACAAACAAGCCTGATGTCCATAAAGTTAGGGTGACTTCAAAATAACTCAAATAGCATCCACACTAAAGGGTAATATGGTCACACAGCCAAACCACTTAGTAAAAACTAAAAGAAAGAAGGGCCAGTAGGTAATAGCTGTAGGATTTCTTGTCACTCGGAATGGATTTTTAATAACTTGACTTTCTCTAACGACAAAAAAGAAACAATACTGAACATGTTTCAGAGTGAGTTACTGATAACTCCTCATGCAAACCACAAAATGAGTGCAACAGTTAACCTGACCCCTCCATTCAGCCCAGCACTGATGTGAAGTTATAACTACACTCTTAACATTGTAATATTTAAATTCCTGATCTTCTGGTAGCAGCCTCCTACCAACTTCAGGATAGCAATCTATTCTTTGTAGGAGGAATCTATGATCTTTGATTAGAAGTATTTTTACCCCAGAAGTTTAGAAGCGTTTTCACCCCACAAACTTCACAATAAGCAGCAAAAAGTTGCAACACACGTTGTAGATGAAATTCATAATGAAACAGTACGTTTTACATAACTGGGGCTCAAACACTGTAACTAAAACATCCATGCCTATCCCAAACAAAGAATGTTGCATATCAAATCTTCACAAAAATTCAGCAGATAGTGTTTCTAAAGGAGTGCTTTACCACATATACCCATCAATTATTGAGCACCGTGACCCAAAATTGTACATAACCTCATACAATCATGCACAAATGCATTTAATTTGTGTCTCCCAGTGTGTGAAACAAAGCAATCGGTGATGATTTGAAGAAATGTCAAAACAAATCTAGCTTAAAAACACAATACAACTTAGTGCATGATGTTACACAATAAAACGTAACATTCTATAGATATCAAATGCACTTGAGGCCTACAAAGCTTCAACCAACATAGACATATTTCAGACTGGATAGTCTTCATGCTTCTTTGAGATCATGCCCATGGAAATCACGAAAAGGAACAGAGATAAGGCATGCCCAGAGTGGAGTCCTATGCTCACCTTTAATGTATCTGATCTAATACCAAGACAGTGGACACAACTATTGCCCTGAAAAATAGGTAGAAATCAACATATATTAGCAGTTCTAAGACCAACTAGGGTTGCATTCTTCCACAAAATGCACAAAGACCATACTGTCAAGCTGACTAGTTCCTCGTGTGTCTATGCAGTGATTAATACCTGCTTCATTGCTCCATGGCAATAATAAAATTGTATTTATTTATTGGTTTATTTTACATTTGTTTACTGGGGAAGTCCAGCTGGGCAGGGTTGCCCGTTTTCAGCTGAGGCCTGGGGAGAAAAGGTCCATACAATTTGACAGTCTATGAAACATATAATAATACAAAATGTCAGTCCAAAGAAAAACAATACAACAAATTTAGAAGAAAAGCTAATTTTGTCAGATTCCCGAAGGACTATTAGTAATACAGTGGAGAGATAAGAAAATTCACAACAATGTTAAACATAATGTCCAATTGTGACAATATTTTTAAACATAAATTCACAAACATTGTTGAACATAACAGCAAAGCTAAGCTGAAAATACTTATGCATAATTCCTTAAAAACTGAAATAACTATATTACAAGGAATTATTTAGGTTTTGCAGATAAAGGAAGACCTTCCCTGGGATTCATGAAGCTCAGCACAAGGATGGCATTAGCCTTGCACCGAGCGTGCAGCGTAGAGATGGCGCAGCAGCACCAGATGCATATTAATGAAGGCGCACTGCCACAATATCTACATGCACAGGAAAGGTGCGCGAGTGCAGTGGGCATGTCTAAGCACTGCACGGAGACGTGAACATGTTGGCTGCAGATGCGCAACCTAAAATTCTGACTAGTACAGCCTGCCTCTAATAGTAATCACTCCTGTCAGTGTCTGTGGATGCTGAAATGTATGCAAAGCATACAAGACAGTTCCATGAACACCAAACTAAAAAGTAAACACAAAGGCACGTAACTGAACATTGATCCCCCATCCCTCGAACAAATGACATTTAAAACCCTGTGCCCGTATTTTATTGTAGTGTTAATTGTTATACCAAGTGGAAGTGAAACGCAGCGTGTTTGCGTGCCGCTGCCCTTTGCTAAGCCTATCCCAATGGTTAGGGTTACCACCTGTCCCACTTTGCGAGGGATCGTCCCTCTCTAGGCAGTTGTGTCCTTACCAAAAATATTAAAAATGGCAAATGTCCTGCGATTGTAGGAAATAATTATGTCCCATATTTTATGTAATAGTTGCATAAAATAGTTATTTCTGTATCTAAAATACCTAAGTGTTACAAGAAACAGAATAAGTAACTAAACTGCTACAAGAATAAGTTTTTATTGAGGCAAAAAAGTAAAGTTCTATCCTTTGTACTGACCGTGGGTATGTGTCAGCCTGTAAAATCTGGTGTGTCCTGAAAATGTCCCACTTTGGCCATTTGAAAAGGTGGCAACCCTACCAATGATCAGAGCATTCACTCAATATCTGCCCATTCACGGCCCAAGACGTCCTTGTCTGGATGGCCCAAAGATGAATGGGCATTACCCGGGTCTACCTACCATGTCATGAAAGATAAGTATCTGCGTGTACCTATGTGCTTGAAGTACAGCATGTGGAAGATCAAATATGTAGGGTTGTCCTCACAACCATATTGGTACCAGAGATATGTAGAGTACGCAATGTGTACTGCTGTCTGTGCCATGGGCCATCAACCAGAGAAGGGATGGATGGTGTGTTTGTGGAATATGTGGGGGGGTGACGGGTAATGTAATAATTCACCAAGGGGAGACTGGGTCGAATGTACAATAGGTGAACTAGAGGTGTACGAGGGAGCAGTGGGTGAATCAGAAAGGAAACCAAAGAACATACATTTACATCCGCAATACACCCTGACAGGCAATACTGCAGAACACAATCCCACAAACATATGAACATTAAAATGTGCGATACTCATGTACAGAAACGTTACCGGCTCACACCCACATAATGGTCTGGCCTGAACTGGGCCATCCAACCCCAACACACCTGGATACATAATTGAATACCCATCATCCCCTCCACAGCACACCCCCCCCTTGCTGAACGTCCAACAAAACCACCCATACTCGGGCTGCTAGCTTGGCGCAGCCATATCTGCACATAGTGCCCCCTACCCACATCTAGTAGGCAGTCTCACACTAGGCAGTCTCAGGCTTACAAACGAGGTATCCCATGCATGCATAACCCTACCACATTTTCAAATAGCCAGAAGAATGGGGTTCATCATCCACAATTTTTGAACATCCCTCATGGGATAAGTGTCAGATCTCAAGATTAGACTTTGTGGCATAACACGATGTCCACCTCCATTGACATCCGGGCACATGTCAGATTAACAGTACTTGTCCAGAACCCTGCTCAGCCTCCACCCGGTCCCGCAGAACCTACAAGCCAGGATTAAACACCTGACCGTGATGCATGTCTCCCCATGTGCATTATCGGGAATATACACCTTTCACATGCTCCCATGAAGCTTCCCCATAGCCATCTTCCAAATAGTACATGGCCACAAATTGTATACCCCGTCCAGGCTCCTCGTCGTAATGATGCACACAACCCCTCTATACAAATGGTACAGGTACCTCCTGTATGCAGTTGTTCATATATATATATATATATATATATATATATTTATATTTATATATATATATATATTTATATATACATGAAGAATGAACATGGTCACAGTAAAGCAGTCATAACGAATGTGAAGGGAAGCAGAAGCAGAACCCCCTCGTAGTATTTAGTGCTGTCCTGTCAAGCTGCCCAGAGGTGAGCAAACCTCTTGCATCTCCAACCAAAGGTAGGATGCTAACAATGGAACTAACTTTATTCATGTGCTAAGTCTGACTTTCAAACAGGTACAGGGCAATCACAGTCACCATTCAGACAAGCTAAAAACCAGAAGACTAATTGAACACCCTGAATATTATATGAATGTATGTCCCAGGACTATAAGCTTGGGATGTCTGAAAATACTTGGAGTGAGCCAACATACGGGACTTGTCTAGAGCAGTAGGGAGTGGCACATGTGTAGAGGTGTGGTTTATTTCTGAACAGGGAATGGATGACTGCTGTGTTAGTGATGTTTTGCTGTGTTTGTTCTGGTAACTATGAACCATGGGTATACATGCAAATGATGCAGCACAGCAATAGTGTAGTGGTTACAGCATCCGCCTGTCGAGCAGACGTTGCCAATTTGACTGCAGCACACACCATTTATGACGCATAATCCGTATACGAGCATATCTTGCTAATTTTATGCTGTATAACAGTATAATACCATTGAAATGTGAACTGGAGTGATGTATCACAGTAAGAATGCAGAAGGTGTTTGTGTGACGGGAAACAGCAGTTAAACAGAAAACCGCTGCTGAAAAGTGTTGTACTCACCCTTTGTCCAGTGGCCCTTGTTCTGCCCAGTAACACAATAAACCGCCTCTGCCAGGTTCAATGCCAGAACCCTACACATCACAATCAATGTGATTTGCCACTAAGGCACGGCAGTTATACCTAACTCTGATGTTATCACAAACATAGCAGACAGCACAGTCATTGAACAGTATGATCAAATGAATTAATCATGTAGATGTATATGCATGCGTACGTACACATATGTATATATGCATATATATATATATATATATATATATATATATATATATAGAGGGAGAGAGAGAGAGAGAGATATCTACAGAACAATCATGGGCACAAGAAAGGATTCATAACAAATGTGAAGGAAAACAGCAAAGGAACACCCATATTAACTAGTGCTTGACATATCAAGCTGTCCAGAGGTGAGCAACCCCCCTGCGTCTCTAACCAAAGGTAGGATGCTAACAGTGGAACTAACTCTATCCATGTGGTAAGTCTGACTTTCAGATGGGTACAGGGCAGTCCCAGTCCCCAGTCAGACAAGCCTAAAACCAGCTGACCATATGAACACCCTAACCATCATATGAACATATGTGCCAGGACTATAGGCTTGGGAAGTCAGAATATACTTGGAGTGAGTAAACATGTGGGATGGGTCCAGAGCAGTAGGGAATGGCGCATGTGTAGTAGTCCAGTTTTCCTAACAGGAGAATGTATGCCTGCTGGGTTAGTGACGTGTTGAGGCATGTGTACGGATAACTATGAACCATGGATATACATATAAATGAAGCAGCATACCAATAGTGTAGTGGTTAGAGCATCCGCCTAACAAACAGGCATTCACGGTTCAAGTTCGACTATAGCACATATAATTTTCCATGTGGAATGAATGTCGTCCTGCTGTAAAACCGACATAATAACATGTAAAAGTGAACTTGAGTATCGCATGGGATTTTTAACCAGATCATTTAAATCAAAGTGGCACTGTCATAATGAATAAGGCACAGGTAAGCACAAATAAGCGTCAGTAAACATATACAACAAAAAGTAGGCATATGAGAGTGCGCTTGCGTGGGTGTAAGCAGTGCCCAGCATAGGAAATGTACATGTACAGATGTAATTAATATATCTATATATATATATATATATATATATATATATATATATATATATATATATATACACACACACACACACACACACACACACACACACACACATATATAAAATATATATATATATATATATATGACAAATGAACTTCGTAACAATAAAGCATAGACAAGGGATGAGAAGGGAATCAACAGCAACTATAGTATCATAGAGTGCTGTCAGTGTATGCCATATAATGCTGGCCAGGAGTGAGCAAAGCACTGCTACTCACACCACAGGCAGGATATTACTAGTGGGATTAACATAGTTGAATTGCTAAGTCCACTTTACACACAGACAGAGGGTAGTCCCTGCTTGGACTATCCAAAAATTATATAGAGCGTTTAGCCCTCCGACCATTACACAAGCAAGGGCAGGTATGTTCAAAGACTAAATGGTGGGAGACCCTGAGAATACACGAGGCGGGACAACATATGTGTAGGGCCCCTAATGCTCTGGAGAGCGCAATGTTTGGAAGTGTGTCATGGCTGTGATATCAAGTGGATAATGGAAGTTATGCATGTAAGTTAAACACGGGTGGGGTGGAGGAACTATGGGTATGAAATTATGGATCCAGGCATGCCAGGGTTGGATGGCCCAGTTCTAATTGGACCGTCCCGTGGAGGTCAGCGAGTTCATAATAGGTATATATGCATACACGCATGCAGACATCAATATGAAGAAGTACATTCTCTGTAACACATGCATTCCATTTGTAGACATAAATAATAGGAATGTGCACATACAAACATTGACAGTAGATGGAATAATAGGCTGTGCAGAAGAGGGATGGGATGAAGCTGCTAGAACACAGAGGCTTGTACAGTGTCCAAAGTCAGTGCTGCTGATGATAATCAAATGTGAGGGCTTCCACACACATGGAATCATTCCTGTGATCTGCCCGCTATGGCAACGCCAAGTACTAAACCGGTCTAATTGTAAAAGAAATATGCTGAACACATACATAATTAGGCTCCTATGTGTATCGGGTGCGATACTGCATAGTCATACATATTAATGAATTGTAGTGGCATGTTAATGGGAGTAAGGCTGTAATAAAGTATAGAGACTAACCTTGCCATAAACACATGCGTCTTCTATGTGGGGCAGCCCAATAATTGCAAATATTATTCCTTTGGTCGCTCACGTCACCAATGCTTGTGGACTAAACACATGGGAGGTCTGAGGATACGTGGAGTGAGTAAATCAGTGGGATGGCTCTATAGGAGTAGGGTGTGGCCAGTGTGTAGTGGTGTCGATAAACCGCGAATTCGACAGGAGAATGGATGACAGCAATGTTAGGGAGGCATTGGGGTGTGTTTGGGGAACCAGGAGCCATGGGTATATATGCATATGGAGCAGCACAGCAATAGTGCATTCATTAGAGCAACCCCCTAACGAACAGACATTCTCGTACCGAATCACACTGTATCACATTCCATTTACCATCGGTAATCCGTACATGAACATATTGCGACATCTGTCTGCTGTATAACGTGCTAAATATCGATTACAAGATAACTGGAGTGAAGTGTCAGTGTCATAATGAATAAGGCACTAGTATGCAGGTGAAGCATATATAAACACCATTATGCATGTGTAAGTGCGTATGTACAGGGTAAGTATTGGTTTACAGACACACACACACACACACACACACACACACACATATATATATATATAAATATAAATATATATACATATATGTATAGACATATATATATATATATATATATATATATATATATATATATATATATATATATATATAAGTGTGTGTGTGTTTTTGTGTGCATTGATATACAGAGATATACAGCTATGATAGGAAACAGCACACAGGAATGACATATGTTCACAGGCTATGCCAATGGAATTGAGGAGCCCAGGCAAGAAACATGACACATGCAGCATGCCCTTCCACTCCCCCCACAGCTGAACATGGGAAATATACACGCAATCAATGTAAAGTGTCCACTGCTCCCCAGACTACAGGCAGGATACAACCGTGGGGGTACACAGTGAACCCGTAGATTCTAATCATGGAACACAAACTGGACCGTCCCTTGCGGGATACCCCAAAAATTGACCAAACCATAATAAGGTGACAGACTGTCCATTTTGTCCACGGTGTATACAGACTCGGAATACAAGAGTGGGAAACCCTGATGACCCATGGGCCAAGACAATTGTATGAAATTGGTCCCATGAAGTGGAGAGTGGGCATCTTGTAGTGGTGTGTCCAAAACAGACCATGTCCCAGAGTAAAGATGGGTGCTGTTGAGGAGGCGAGGGTGGGAGGAACTATGGGTAGCTACTTATGGGTCTAGGTGTGCAGGTGTTGGCTGATGTTGGCCAATATGTACAGCGCTAGCGATGCAAGCAAATGTGTTCACTGGGCAGAGGCGCCATCCAACGAACAGCCACACCCACTGTGATACCCACTAAAGCAAAGTGTAATCTATATGGCAAGGAATGGAATAATCAGATATAGACCTATATATGTAGAGCTATGTGTGTGTATATCTACCCATAGTGACATAGAGATATGCCTCTCCCTCACCGTAGTACGAATGTATACATACAAAGAATACAGATACATACCCACATATAAATATATAAATATGCAGACAACCATAGACCCATATGTCGTTAGATTATTTATATATATGTATATATATATATATATATATATATATATATATATATATATATACAGCAAAATATAAATATGCATGTATCCATACATATGCAGATATATCTGTATATATTAATGTAAATATATATATATATATATATATATATATATATATATATATATATATATATATATATATATATGTTACAGTAAATATACACATGTATATAGCTAGAATATGATACAGCAGTTACAAGTAACATATGTTCACAGGCCGTGCATATGGTGGTGAGAGGTCCAATATACAAATGTGTAACACGTAGCATCACCCCCCACCTCCCCAGCTAGGCCGGTGAGACATACAGACACACAATAAAGGTAAACACACCACTGCTTCCCAGACCATTGGCAGGATACTACTAGTGGGAGAGAACTGAGAGGTCTACACTTGAAACATAGACATCGATGTCACTTGTGGGACACCAAAAATTAATGATCGGAGCCAGTCCCGGTAATGATTTATCAAATCAGGCTGCAGATGTACATGGACCAGTAGGTTGTGCAAGCCTGATAACACATGGGTCAATACAATGTATGACATGTGTCCTGACTCAGGGAAAGTGGGCAGTGTGTAGTGGTGTGTTTATACCGCACCTTCATCCACAGTAAGGATGAGTGCTGTAGAGGAGTGGCAGGTGGGGGAACTATGGGTATGCGATTATGGGCCTAGGCATGCAGGTGTTAGCTGGCAGAGCCGTATTAGGACCGCCCCATGGATGTAAGTAATATTCAAATGTGGGCATAGCTGACGCCCATACCTCCCATCCCCTAAGAGTACATCGACTGGATAGTCCGTAAACCATTGGGGGAATACATAGACCATTGAACTGTCCCCAATTACCAGGGACGTCCCTGATTATGACTCAGAATCTAACTCTGTCCCACCTAATCCCTCCTAGAATTAGTGATATTCGGAGGAAAGGTGGTGGATTACATGCAATGAATAACGACAACAATTAAGAGTCATAAACAGCATGTACCTCAGACAATGTGTATGAATACATATGCTCTGGGTCTGTCAATGTGTCAGGTTAATAGCACCAAAATTTTAAATGTGTCCCTGATATTGTTATGCAATGTCCCTGATTCAGTCTTCATTTTTCCCCATTCGTATGAGAGGTCTGATAGGGACAGAAAGCACATATTCTGCTGACTACATTAGAAGATGATAGAATAATAGGTATGCAGAAGCATGACTCTGCTGACGGATGTGGGCCCCAAAACCCAATTACTTGTCTGAATTGAAGAGTCTCGGTTCTCATGTATCAGCCAGATGGGTGCAGATTGTAAGAGGACCACACTAATAATATGACTAAAACACTTGACAGACAGCCGATTCCGTACAGTCGAACAGCATGCCGTCGCTTAATGGGCAGCCATTCCCGATACTGTAGGCATGTAATCCAATGCAATAGGCATCACAAGGTAATACTGTGGTCCTCGCTCCCACCCAGGGGTGTGAGTGTCAAATGCAAGCACCAATGTCGGTGCATTTGCAAGTGCGGGAGCGAGCGGGTGCAACCTGTTTGGCTACCAGTATGCGAGTATTGTACTGGTACAGCAATGTAGAGGCTAACCGAGTGTAAGAAGCTGTAACCAGAGGTTAGCATTGCTTAACACCACGCAAACCCATGCACACTCGCTCACAACTGCTTTAATGTGCCTTACTCCCCCCATATCCAATGGCCTTGTTCTGCCCTGCAACAAAATAAATGGCCTCTGCAAGGCTCGGAACTAGGACTCTGCCCGCACAGCTAATGTGATTTACCAATACGCCATGGCAGATATACAGACATCGGACATTACCACAAACATATCATACAGCACAGTCATTATACAGTAAAGGAATGTATCCCATCATGTAGATGTATATGTGAGTTTTTATGTCCAGCATATAGGTACATACATATATAGAGATACATCAGGCACATACCATATGGCAACAAAGCATTACAAACAAATGAAAAGGGAAACACCAGCGATGTCTGTATTATGTACTGGTGTTGTCCTATGTAATATCAAGACTCCCTCAGACAGACATGTGTCATTCATACATGCAAACAGTTGTATATTGGCCATATACATCACTCTGTGCATGTAATGTACATTAACACAACAGTACCTGTCCAATCATTATGTGAGAACAGTACTCTTGCAAGGTGCTGTGTGCAACATCATCATCATGATAAAGGTAAATGGGGTAACCATAGAGGGGCCGGTAGTGTTTTGTGTACAATGGGGTCGTCCACATCACGTGTACCTGGACCATTTAGGAGTGATGTGCATACCAGGATCCTGCACCTGAGGGACAGGGGTGAGGATAACAAAAGTATGTTGTCATGCATATTACAAGGGTTACATGTGCCAGTGGGCACGTGTGTGAAATGGACAGCTATGTATAGGGCAGATGTCCTAGGAACCAATTGGCCTTATGTTTCCATAGGGTGAGAGTGGGATGTGGGGGGAGGAGAGTAGGTATGCCCGTGGATGATAGGTAGGGTAGGATCACAGACAAGACAGCATACAGGGTCAGTATATGACACATGTGGGGGGATACACCTCGGACAGGGATGGGTGTTCGGCATTCACAAGCCCATGGGAACAGTGGGACAGAGGTCCCCGAGCCATGGGCAGCTGCCACTGCACCAAAACAGCTGCAAAGGAGGCAGTGCTGGGGGCTGTCCAAGAGGGGCAGCCTCACTCTGTAAATGTGAAACTCTGCCCTTGAGCTTGCATATCTGGCTTTGGAACCCCTTAGTGAACCCCCAACGCACTATGTCCAGGACCACACAACAGAAGACATGTTCCTGTCTGGCCCTGCTCCCAGGGGGAACATGCCCTATCCTCAGTGGTGGTACCACCAGAGGTGGTGCAGAGCCAACAGAGGTTGAGGTCCAAGGCTGGGCCCCAGATGTGCTGGTACCCAGTGCCATGGTCAGCTGAAGTGGGACAGGAGGTTCTGCCGGGACCTCCCAACCCATACAGCCTATGGTGTTGCAGTTTAAACTCAGATATGGCTTAGTAATAGACAACAGCATTCAGGATTACCTACAACAGTATACATAGATATCACCATCAACCCAACACAACAGATGGTATACATTTGCAGAGGGAGCACAACACTTGCATATATGCTGCATGACATCTGTACAATGTGTAGTAGACGTGTGACCGCAGCTATGAACAGTTGTCCATTATTGGCTTGTCACTGGGAACCCCAGACAGTGTCTCTCATACCACTGTTTCATGTGACATATGTCCAGTCAGGGATGCGATGGCAGTAACACATCCCTATCACCATGTACTGTCTACAATCCTCACACTATGCTCCTGCTGTGCACAGATGTGTGTTCAGTGTGTAACACGGGAAACAAATGGTTCCACACACTGACCAGCCCACAGATGACCCTACAGATGGGGGTCCCTCATGAACAGAGCACTGTCATGTCTGTTTTAAAACATGCAGAATAGCCATTACCATACACAACATGCTAAAAAGGCAGTAGTCTCAATGTAGCATAGCTACACTTACATGCTGTAGTCATGTGTGGCACATCACCCTCCTGTCTTTAGGCTATTTCTCACTGTGTATGATGTTTGAGGAACATCCAGATATCATCTGTGATGCCGTTTCAAAACACCACATCCAGGTACATTCACAGTGACTGTCATGGCCAAACACCAACATGATGTTCCTAGATAATGTACTGTGTTTATCATGTGAATGGCTATGGGAACACCATCACAGCTGTTCCACATGCAATCAGCTAGAGGAGGACTGCAATAGGTACAGAGGCCATCACCTGATCCTGTCCATCACTTACAAAACACATGCTGCTGCTGAGCAGCTGTACATCTCCACATCCACCAGAGAGTGTGTGGGAGGGACAGACAAAGTAAACCAGAGAAGGGCTTGGAGACTAAACCCTAAGCATCATCTGCCACATGCCTACCAGTACAAGGATTGAACCCCTGACTGACTTAGTCATTACTATTACATGTGCATGAATTTACTACAAGTTGGGAGTGTTGGCTAATGGTTAAGGTGTTTGCCTTACAAACACAAGGTGCAGGGTTTGAGTCTCACAAGGGGTAATTGGCTAGGCTTAAAATGGCTTGCAAGGGCAGTTAGCTTAGTACTAATCTATGAACCTATAAACCTATGAACATGTGCCACAAAGCCAACATGCTGCTGTGCTGTAAGAACATATATGTCTGTAGGTGGGAGACATCTCCAACAGAGATATAGTAGACATACATTAGGTGTAGCACACATGGCTGTCAATGTGAACGTATGCCATTGTTACCACAGCCACACTCTCTAATGGACTTGCATTGACACTATTTGCCAGGGCCACAAATACACACTCTAACTACTTGGTTTGCACACTGCAGTAATGCACAGGACTACATGTACCACAGTGGATATCTGGAGGTTCTATTGGCTAGGGCATGTGAAAGTGTTTGACATCTGTTGGTATGCCAATGAGGGTTATACTGGGAGTGACTGTGTTGGGAGCATGATAACTCACACGCAGACACAAGGTGCCAGTATTGACATGCATGTATGCATTGCTTCATTGGTGTGTAGTGGTTAGCTGTGCAAGATGGCTGTACAAGGCTGGGTGAGGGGTAATCCTTGACATCATGCCACCCGACAATGGTGTGCAGTGTAGTACACAGGTGTAGTGTCTGCAATGTCCCACACAGATGGGTACTGCATGATCTACCCTGACATGCTGGTTACCATTTTGTATGGCCATAGCTTTGCAATGTATGCCATGTCTGTGTTTGATAGTCCTTCACATAGACATTGCCTGGGATGTGCATGTCCACAGTACTGTACAGTGACATATACAAGTGTACTTGGTTTGGCAGGCACATGTTGTGTACACAGACTGTTATCCCCCCATATACCAATACTGGCCTGGTGTGGCGAAACCTGCTTATAGTCAGCAGGTCGACCCTGCACCTGCATTGATAGCATGATACAGGTATTCCCTGGTGTCAGTGGCATTGGTCCATACAGGGCACATGTGTATGGCATTGTATGGCCTCTGTGGATCACATTTGATAGCACCACATATGTTGCAGGCATCCAGTGGGGAACATAATGAAAGCTCATTGTCCACAATTATGTGCCTATTGTACCACTGTACAGGGTGCCATATCCTCTACAGCCCATTGCAATCACACCATGCCTACTATTTGTCATCAATGAGCATGGCACTAGCAGTATAGTGGGATATCCTAGGCAAGTGTGTTTGTGTATGACACATGGGTGCAAGACATATACCGGGTACCAGTAGGGTTGCATACTTTGTTCACCATGGCTTGCCAATACAGTCCCGTGGCTGACTGACATCTGTACTCCTCGTGAGGTGGCCAATGTGTCATAAGAAGGACACCATATAGAAAAACTACAAAATCCGCTTTCCCAACATGTCCAGTGGTTAGACACTCACAGCCACCTCTACATAGGCTGTGACAGCCAAACACACACACTTGCCATGTCCTGTATTTGAACCCCTACCTACTGTATCACACTGCAGAAATATGCATTTAGGGCACACGCTACGGTGAATACTGGATTACAGCACTCCTACAGGAGTATTTCTAGGTGGGTGACAACAGTACAGAGAGTGCATACTCTACAAAGCATTGTACTTCTCTCACGCATACAGACAGAGACACACACACACACACACACACACACACACACACACACACACACACACACACACACACCACACGGATTAGAACACTGACCTAACTACATTATCACACTACAGTGTTACGCAGTTACAGAACGTGCTATCGAGATTGCTGGGTCACAGCACCCCCAGAGGTGTATTTCTAGGTGGGTGACATCATCAGCTTTGCCAAAGTTGGGTATAGGAATTGTATGGAGTGTGAGCAGTCTAAAAGCATTATTCTGTCCTCAGGCAGGCAGAGACATACACACACACAGTTGTCTAGTCTGGGATTAGAACATCAACCTAACTACTTTATCACACTACAGCATTACGTAGTTACAGAACGTGCTACTGAGATTACTGGGTCACAGCACTGCCAGAGGTGTATTTCTAGGTGGGTGACATCATCAGCCTTGCCAAAGTTGGGTGTAGGAATTGTATGGAGTGTGAGCAGTCGATAAGCATTATTCTGTCCTCAGGCAGACAGAGACACACACACACAGTTGGCAAGTTTGGGATTAGAACACAGACCTAACTACTTTATCACAATACAGCATTACGCAGTTACAGAATGCGCTACCGAGATTACTGGGTCACAGCATTCCCAGAGGTGTATTTCTAGGTGGGTGACATCATCAGCCTTGCCAAAGTTGGGTATAGGAATTGTATGGAGTGTGAGCAGTCTGAAAGCATTTTTCTATCCTCAGGCAGAGACACACACACACACACACACACACACACACACACACACACACACACACACACACACACGCACACATACACACTCACATACAGTTGGCAAGTCTGGGATTAGAACACCGACCTAACTACTTTATCACACTACAGCATTACGCAATTACAGAATGCGTTACCAAGATTACTGGGTCACAGCACTCCCAGAGGTGTATTTCTAGGTGGGTGACATCATCAGCCTTGCCAAAGTTGGGTATATGAATTGTATGGAGTGTGAACAGTCTAAAAGCATTATTCTGTCCTCAGGCAGACAGAGACACACACACACACACGCCAGTGGTGGGATCAGAACACCTGCCTATCTACAAATCTCTATTACAATACTACATAGTTACGAGTCGCACCACAGAGACTATACATTTTAAAGCTGCTATTATGACCTGCTAGGAATGCGGACATCAACAGGGATGCTGGCAGTTAAGATGTACATACCTGTGAACCTGTGTGTTTAAAGTAGGAATCCATCCTGAACTGGAGTATGCCCATCTGTGGAATGGACGACTACTATCACTATACAGGGTTACAATGGCCATGCCCATACACATAGAGGCACATAACTGACACAAGGTGTCACTGGACATGCTCACACACTTAGTAGCACAGGGCTGTTCAGAATGCACTATGTCTCCATCTACACAAAGTTGTACTGGGCATGCTCATACACTTAGTAGCACAGGGCTGTTTAAGATGCACTCTGATTCTAAACACGGAAGGCCACAGTGGCCATGCTATTACATTTAGATGTAAAGAACACATTGTAATGGACTCCAGTGTTAGTAGTTGTCATTGTTAGCAGGAACGCTGCACTACATATATCTGACACTGGTCATCTACACAACATCTGCTGCTGTCCGTCACCTTAGATGTACCATTCTATACCAAGCACAATACTACCATTTGCAGTGATGTCTTGCTAGAAGTGGCAACTGCTTGACCAACACAATGAGACAATGTCCTGCTGTAATTACGAGGTTGTCCAGTGTCTGTCATTCTGGGATGACATGACTGAAAGTAGACAGGCCTTTGTCACATATCACATGCATCCATGATTTAAGGGAGTGGGGATAATACCTAGGTTGCATTCGCCCATATAGTGCCATTCCAAGTCAAATGTCCTAAACACAGGATAACACCCTGACACTTAGAGGACAACTGCATTGTATGCTTATACTAACCAGTGCTAGATGTGTAGCGTTCGTAATCACAGCTGCTCATTCTAGATCCAACAATGGGGAATACTGACATCTGTGCAGTGAGGAACACCTGGCTGAAGGCTCTGTAGTGCACAATAGCACTACCACCATATACCTCAGAAACAGACATGTGGGTCATAACACAGGTACAGACCACTCCAGGTGGTGGTGTCCCCACATACATAAAGGCCACTCACATGTACTGACCAGTACTCCCACAAAAGGCATCACAGATGAGTCAGGTGCAGGTCACAGTGTCAAAAGCTGCATTCTAGGATGTAACCCTCAGACACCACCATGCCCTCGGGCCACCAACATACATCCATACATGTGGTAGGACATATAATAGTACAACACCATGTGACCTTTGACCAGTGGACTGTACCTAGCTCTAGCTCAACTGTGCAGAGTAACCATGTGCTGACACAGTTGCATCATGTATTATGCAATACAATGATACCACTGTTTCTAACCAAGTCAGCTGTACACATACCAGGGTCCCTCGGTTATTTACAGCATTAACAGATGACTGTTGCTGTACACCAGTAAATGCCCCCATGTTTGGATATGACATACATGTACCTGCCCTGGATATGTACATGGCACACACATACAACATATATGTAAATAGCATAGCTGTTGTCCTTTGAGCAGAGAGGTGGCTACAGCCATTACACACATGCACATGGAAGGTAGGTCCATAGCTGCTGAATGATAACAGTACATAAGGTGTGATATCAATGTTGACAGTGGTAACATTCCCTCTGTACTGGTCACCCATGACACCTATTATATCATACAACAGTCCATGTGTCATGTATGTCATTACACATGTCCACCAAGTGGAATGCCTACAAACATGCCCAAATGACAGGAATGTAGGACCTACACACATGTACATGTTGTGGTGTGCTTTCAGATACCATGCGTGTGCAGTTGCTGATGTCTGCAGGTGATGTGTGTCTTAGTACATCATGCAGTTGCAATGCAGCCTGAACATTGCCAACTGCATATGGTGATATGCTAAAAGTACGATAAGATGTACTTCAGGTATGGACAGATGTGCAGACATAACTAAGTAGTGGGGCATCTTTGCAGATGTATGTTTGCTGAGGACAGCTCACAGGTGTGTCAAAAGCAGTCCTGCAATAACCTGTGTAACCTCTAAGCTATGGTTTTGTTAATTGAAGGGGTTCACACACAACTTAGACAGCGGTCAGGGTGACACTGAAGGTAAATTACTTGACACCTGTAACAGTTAAGACCTCCCGTGTGCATATATCAGCACAGTTGCCAAAGGAAGCATCAGTACACTTTGTAACAAATGCAATACTGCTGTAAGTCTGTCATACGTATCATGAGATAGGCAGGTGTTTGATTCACAGTACTGGCATGTGTGGTTGTGTGTGTGTCCATATATGTCACATATGGTGGGGAATACATCTCAACTGTTACTCTTTCTCCTGTATACTGCTGTAGACATCTGTACAGACTGCAATGTAGAAAGCAGGACATAGGCAGGGGTGTGTATCTCACACATGTGAGGTATCTGTATGTGCGTGACATAGGTGTATTCAATAGTGAATGCCACATTGTGTGTGTGTGTGTGTGTGTGTGTGTGTGTGTGTGTGTGTGTGTGTGTGTGTGTGTGTGTGTGTGTATGTATGGCTGTCTGGTCCCTGGAATGAGGATGTATGTTACCATAGTAAACTGATAAGACCCCTCCCCCCATCCAGGTGATGCAATCTACTATCCCTGTTGATGTCCTCGATCTTAGGCCATACTGACTACCTGTACATGTGTAATCTCTGTGGTGCGTCATGTAAGTGCACAGTACTGTAATGATGATTTGCACATAGGCAGGGGTCCTCACCTCAACAATAGCAACTGTGCGTGTGTGTGTGTGTGTGTGTGTGTGTGTGTGTGTGTGTGTGTGTGTGTGTGTGTGTGTGTGTGTGTGTGTTACTGTGTCAGTGAATCCGTGAGTGTGTGGGTGTGTTACTGTGTCTCTGAATACATGTGTGTGTATACCTGAGTGTGTGGGTGTAGTTGTGTGTTCACATCCTGTCATGGGAATGTGTATTACTGCTTCCCAATGAGGCATCACGCTTTCCACTGGCCTCTACCTTTGTCATCAGCTAGACTGCTGTCTTACCTCCCCACTCCATGTAACTGTACCTGAGATGTCACCCAGTATGGATGTCACATCTCTAGCCACCATAGCTTAATACACAGCTATCATGCTCTTGGATCAGTAGATCAGTAGACATGTTTGGAATGTGGGACTTTCTAAATGTGATGTGGAAGCTAGAAAGTGCATGTTGGTATTTTCATACATACCTGTGAGTAGTCCACATTTACATATGGGACACTAACTGCAAACACTGACATCCACCAGCACATGCAATTAGACCTGAAGGAGGAAAGCAGAACATCATGACCAACATGCAGTCACTGTTGTTACACATGACACATACTGTTAACAGTACAAAATGCATTCTAAACCTGTACTACATGGTATGTCTGCTGCCTGTCAACAGTAGACAACAATTGTAATCTACACTTATCTTCCTAGACTGTTCACCCTGTGCATCAGACCATATGAGCATGTCCCTGCACCGATGGTGTGGATGACAGGGCTGCGGCACAGGCATCATCATATGCACAGGGTGATAATATTTGCCAGATGCCCAGGCTGCACCATTGGATGACATCATGTGTGTGGGTTAGGGCCTTTGATCTCGTTGGGCGTGTGTGGATGTTATGCATGTGTGTGTTGCGGTGCCCTACATATGTTTCTGGTGTGTGCGTGTATGTATGCACACAGTTCTGGCATGTGTCTGGCCTACACAGGGGTATTATTGACAGCTGCGTACTGTACAGGCCAGGTTTTACAGTTCACGGTGTCCGGCCATGGCCACGTGACCTGTGCCTGCCAGGGTTTGCATGGGCACTACCAGGCAGAGGTGCAGATTGGGTATTGTCTGATGACACATGTCCACTGGAACCGTGTCCCTCTTGGGACCATCCAGGGCCATGTGCATGTGGCCTGCTGTGTCCTGGTGTGGACAGCACAGCACCAGCTGCACTGCTGCTGCTGCCGCCACTATGGGAGCGGGCATGTGAGGTAGCTCGTTCATGTAGACCTGCAACAGGTGATGTAGCTGGCCTATGTCCACGTGTCCGATGCCTCACTCCTACCAGATGTTTCAGCACAAACATCTCATGCTCACAGATTGTCATGCCACGGTCAAGGACTCCAACCATGTCACCCAATCATCTATCCAAATCTTCAGCAAGCTGCTGTTGAGCATTTGCCATTGCCTGGATGTTGTTGTTTAAAGAACGGACAGCAGCCCTCTGAAGCCTCTGACATTCTCTGTTGTGCCATTCAGCATGTGCATGTGCTACCATTACAGTCTGAAACATGCATCTGGTGACACCAGCTGCTGTGCTCTGTCTTGCAGGGGCATGTTGGCCAGAGGTCCTCCTATGAGCAGCACTGGCCACATGCCTGTGTGGGGCATCACCAGTCAGTTGGCTAACACCATGGTGTGCAGGCACACCTTCCATAGCCTCCACACTTTCCTGTTCCAAGCAACCACATGCCAACTGTCCTTCCTCTATGGCCACTGGTGATGGGGTATGTCTTGGCATGAGAACTGTGTGTGGGGATGAGGGGGATATAGGTGGAATGGCACCCAATGGCACAGATTCAGCCCCTGACAACCCTGCCTGTGCCTCAATCATACGTTCATCATCACTGCTAGAGTCTGTAGGGACACTAACTTCAGATGGACCGCAGGAGGGGAATGCACCTACATCAACACCTGTGAGGGGCAGACAAGAACTGTACATTACAATCTATACAATAGACACACACACACACACACACACACACACACACACACACACACACACACACACACACACACACACACAGTCACATGCTATGGCACCCAACATGCATGTGATATGACAGAAGGCATGCAACATGCATGTGATATGGCAGACAGTATGCAGCTCAGACAGTAATAATTGTAGTTATCATACATCCCTGGTTTGCATACAACAGCATGCATGTGTCATAGCAGAAGGCATGCACATTACCAATCATAATAGTAGTTAGCATACATCCCTGTGTTACACCATGTAGACCAGCACAGGTTAACAGTACACCTGCCTGATGTGTGGCATATGACCTTGACAATCATATGTAGTATGACATGTGATCTGTTGATGTGTGCAATGACATGCATACATGTTTAACACAATGGTGTCCTGTCAAATATACAGTAGAGTAATGGTGTCCCAATGCAGTGTTGTCCATCCTACAGATAAACTGCACATTTAGCTGATGTGCATGGCCATTGCAGGGAATCATGTGGCATCTCTATTGCTATACAGTGTGAGTTACAGACACAGTTCATAGCCATGACTGTGTTCAGATACAATACATATATACTGTGGAATGTGACCCACATCACTGAGGTGTATGCACACTAAACCATGATGTGGACTGTGTGACACAGGTCACTGAAGGGTATACGGATGACACCCCTGCATATCTGCAACCATATTGCTGCTGCCTGGCAACTATGGCCAGACATTGCAAACTCGTCGATACACCATGTCCCACATGACATCTGTGTACCACACACACATGAGGAGCAAGGATGACAGTGATGTCCGACACCAGCAAGGGGAATGCACTGTATCTGTGGGCTGATGTGGTTATCTGTGTATGTATGTGGATAAAGTATAGGTGACTGCTGTCATGTTGTGACACACTCAAGATGTTCAACACATCATATGTGGTGGATTGATGTCATGCCTACTCAGGATGTGCACAGGCCTGTAGGATGTCTAGTGTTCCACATCTGCAATATAACCATTACACAAAGGCCATAGTTGGACCATGTGGAGCCAGTGTATGACAGGGTGTACACACAAGCACATCATGTCTACTGTGTGTGTGTTGCTTCATGTCTCTGGCCACCCTCCATGGCCATGTGTGAACATGTGTTGGCCATATGGTTGTGACAGGCATCTATTTCACATGTCTGTGTTGTCCCATATAACATGCACCCATAGATGTCATATGGTCCACTGAGGACAGGGTTATGCAGACAAAGGGTGGTATGTTTGGTATGTGGGATATGTTTTTTAGGATAGTTAGGCAGTGTTGCAGCCAGCCCACTAGATGTCATGGACATGTCAGATAGCACATAACATTGTGTGACATTCATAGCAGGGGTATAATCCACACTGGTGAATCCTGTGGGCTGGCCATACTCCAGCTCACTGTGTAGTACTGTTTGTATTCCCCACATGTGTAGTTCTGATCTGTAGTACATGTCCCTACAGTGAACAACACCTCCACCATTGTATGCACAGCTGTCCACACATCTGGCAATGACAGTTTGTGAGGTTTCATGTCTGTGTTTCACATAGTTTACAAGTATTGCACATGGGTAGCCATTGTGATGCATTGCAGGTCCAAACTGTATATTGTGACAGGACCATACATTAGTTGTACATGTGGTAAATGGCCACATGGCAGATAGATCTGTGCATTTACATGCCTGATAAATGATAACAGTCTCACCTGCAACAGGCTGCTGTCGCAGCAGAACGCCAGAGGTACCTAAATAGGAGTGACACAGCAGTATGATCATTATCCACACCTGTATGATAGCTACAGGGTGCTATGTGCATTTTAACACATACACCAGTACAATAGACTATACTATGGAGTATGCACATGTGTGCATACACAGAGTAGCATACTATAGTATGCGGCATGTGTGTATACATACCTTGCATATGATGTTACATTACATATTGTACAGTGACACATGTAACTATATGGAATGTAGTTGTTATATGTGCAGTAGTGACTTACCAGGCAACTCCAAGCTCAGTGGTTGAGAGACACCCACCTCCATGATATCAGCTAAGGCTTGTGGATGTTGTTCTGCAGGTGTCCCCAAGTTGGCCAGTAGCTCCTTGGTACATGAAAGTGGGGGCTTGGTTGGTGGCACACCACCTGTTGCACCTTGTTCCCTTGCAATTGCATTTGCATGCTGTTTTGCCCATCTAATTAGGTCTGTACAGTGTCTGCGCACCTGCTGGTATGTGTGGTTGTGGCCACCCACATCATTAACCCTCCTGCGAAGTTCCTGCCACAAGGCATCCCGCTGCTGTGCATCTTGTGGCACATGGCTGAACAGTACATGATGATTATCAAGTACGTATGGGATGAGGGCCTCATCCTCCAAGCGGATATAAGGTGGTACCCTTGCACGCAGCATACCTGGAAGACATAATGATGGAGACAGGTCACAGTAACTCACAGAGACTTACAGTGCTACAGCTGAACATACATGTGTATCACATTTATTATGATTAAATAGTTGTATTTGCAAATCTACATGACATTGACACCACTGACATGTTTGTGTCACTCACATTTGACACTCAATGGTGATTGGAGTTTATCACCATTTATGTGTGTGTGTCACCTGATTACATTGCTCATACTCCATGTGGCTGCTGTCTTGTTGTGGGCATGTCTGTTTGCCTGTACTGGTGTTCTTATCTATCAGCACATGTCTGGATATGTCCACATTAATGCAGTCAACCTTGATGCTGTATATATGTCACATATAAAGACTTACACTGCCTTAATGGACATAACCTGTGACCCTGCAGACTTGCTCACGGAAGGTTTTACATGTATGCGTTTTGACAGATATATCTACACAGCATTGTACAGCAGTTCAACATCCTGTCATGTATCACCTGTGTTGCACATGTGATACACATGGGACACTGGCTAGCCTGATGGTATTTTCAGGGATGGATATCAACTATAGCATGTACGGTCAAAGTCAACTAGTAGGCTATATGCCCTGGACCATGTATGAGCCTAGAATGAATGGTTACCTAGCTGTAGCTGACAGGCAGGTTTCTGGGGCCAGGTCAAGCAGTGTCACATAACTGATCCACAGGGTTAATGACATATTTACCATGCGGTCATCACACCATGTCTGAAAGAGGGGCAATGTGCAGCTTTGCTGGACAGGGATGCATAGTATGGCAGAAGTATGTAAAGTGTATAGGACAAGGATCTGTCCAGCATGTGGTGATCCTTGTACTAGGAAGGTGGATGTCCATGAAGTATGTGTTTGAGATCAGGATGTGTACGTGTAGCATGTCCAACATCACTGGGTTGGACATGGCTTTATTCAGGGTAGGCATCATGCTACATAGTGGAGATGGGGATTGGGAAGGCTGGTGTAGGCCATCTGAACATAGCCAATACCCCTTAAAGGAAATATGTGATCTGATATGGGTCACTTGAGTGATGAGTATGGCTGAACAATGATCTCTATATTCATGGATGGCACCCTGTCATGATTAGGGTTGTCACTTACGACTACCTGACAGGTGTGGTGATGTAACTATCACAGGAAAGACAACTGCCCAGCTGCATCCCTTACACACAGTGTCCATTATGTTGACCGCTGCCTAGGTGGTAGTTCATGGGTACAGAGTTATTAACATGGGGGTGACAATGCAATATGCAGCTGTCATATTGTGGCCATATGTCACACACCTCACCAACAAAGCCCCTTCTGTATGTTGTCCGCGACACTCATTGAGTCAGCTATTGCTCCTAGGTCATAGACATTTGCATACTTCAATAGGCAGATGCCTTCTGTTAGTCTGTGTGGTATAGACTACAATGAGGGGGAGTACAATGAATGAACCCTGTCTTACTGTAGCTGGCACTGGTGTGATGTGCATGTATTATTCAGACACCTTCTGTAGTGTTGGTTCTGCCATCAGTCCAGTTGCAAAACACTCCTGTGACATAGGAATGTACATCTAGTATACCGAGTGTAGGTGGAACACAGTATGGGTGATGATGTCTATGACCTGGCAAGGTTACGATATGCTGTGTGAAATCAACCTTACTGTCATCTACATCTGTACTGCTTACATCAAATAAGTTGATCAAGGTTCATGGCCTTTCAGACCAGACTCAGCAGGGTAGTAGTGCAGCACTTCCCATTATCACTGGTGTCTCCCCCTTTGTGGGTTGCGATAACTGTTGGTGTGCACCATTCAGTGTGTACACAGCCTGACATGCAGCTATGTTTTACATGATGTGTATGTGGAGATCAAATTGTTATGCCATATGTGTATGATACAACCTGGGATGTGGACAGGTCCCATGCAGCCTGAGTGCAGCTTGTACCTGCATAGTTGTGGTTACAGGGGCTCTGTAGTGTACGTGGATATATGATTGTGTACCTGTTGGGGGGGACAGTGTGTTTATGTTATCCAAGACCCTATCGGAATTGCTTATTCATGTTCAGCACTTGTTCAGAACTTGTAAGCACGTAATAAGCTACTAATTACTATAGCACTCAATCTTCCTCATTACCTAGAGGTAAACAGTTTTTGTACTTACTTTTCTCACTTGCTTAGAGAAAAACAGCTCTTGTACTCACTTTCCTCACTTACCTAGAGGAAATAAGTTTTTTATTCAGGCATGTCCAAGGGTCAGCTCCCAGTGTTCTCTCCTGTCTATCTGATGAATCTGGGCATCTTGAGGCAATGTAGAAATTGCCTCATGTACACAGACAACCCTTTCCTCCTACCACCCAACATTACAGCCTGTGAGTGATGCATTTATCTAGCCAGACTGGAGGTAAAGCTCTCTCCAACCAAGACTGAACTTGACAGTCACGTGGAGAAGGTAAACATTTGCACCACACCACACTCATCACATAGTTTCACTAAATCTACACCACCAAAATCCACACATAGTAACACAAAAACATTCGCGGAGGCTCTCAATAATAATCTGTCTAAGCAAAAAAGACCTCCAAAGCAGAAACTCAAGCAGCCTCCATCACCCAACACAACCCAAATGACACATAGCCCACATATTCAGTTTACCACTCAACCACAGCCAATAAGGCAAAACAATGTACCCAACACACTACTCATAGGTGACTCTATAGTAAGGCACACTGATGTCCCACTCACCAGGCTAAACAAGGAGAAGGTTACTGTCAGCTGCCTCTCAGGTGCCAGGATCCGCCACATAACCCACGCACTCAGGTCACTCCACAAGTACAAATATGACTCTGTTATTGTCCATGTTGGTGTGAATGACCTGAGACATACCTCCCTGGACTACATGAAAAGAGACATGGAAGAGCTCTCCAATATTGTATCCCAGGCAGGTATGACCCTAGCCCTGAGTAGCATTCTGCCATCACCCAGAATAATACTACAGTACAAGGACAAAATGATTGACTTCAATAATTGACTAAGCTTCTGGTATCATTCTAAGTGGATCCAGTATCTGTCTGCTTGGGATGACATGGTTGACAGACCACGATGCTTTGCCACAGATGGTCTGCACCTGTCGTCCCTGGCATTCTGGATACTGGCTAAGGCTCTTGCTGACCCTATAGTGCCTTTTTTAGGCAAGGTTCAAATAACAAATTCACCACCATAACAGGAACAGGCAAGCAAAAACTGAGGGTAATGCTACTCAATGCTAGAAGTCTAAATCTCAAAATGCACTCACTCGTGCACTCCATAAAATGGAGAACATCGATATCTGTGCAGTGACTGAGACCTGGTTCCAGGCTCCAGAGAGCACCCCTGCACTATGAGGCTATAACTCATACCACACTTTTCGGCCATGTAACCCTGGACCGAAACACCAAAGGCGGAGGTGTGTCCATGTTCATTAATGATATCCACACCTCCATGCTAGTTGCTTAGCACAATGTATCAAAGGTTATCCAAGTGCAACTAACTCTGAGCAAAACTACAATCCAAACTGTAGCTTGCTATAGATCCCCCACCATGCCCCAGGATTCCCACTTCTCTTTTCTTGATGTACTGGAACGGGTCTACTTTGTTTCATTGAATCTCATTTAGTCGAAATTTCATTTCACTGAAAGTTCATTACATCGACAAGCATTTTAGGTGGGGGGCTTCACCCCCCACACCCCCTAATGTGGGGGGCTGTGCCCCCCACACCCCCCTAACTATATATATCAACTCCAGGGTCGCACAACATTGGGGAAGGGGGCAAATGCTTGTCGATGTAATGAACTTTCAGTGAAATGAAATTTCGACGAAATGAGATTCAATGAAACAAAGTAGACCCACTGGAACATATTAGGGTTCAACCAAACACCCTAATAATGGGTGACTTCAACTACCCCACCATTAACTGGGAAAACTACTCATGTACCAACTCATTAGCTCAACACTTTCTGGAATTCATAAATTCCAATACCCTGGATCAACTTATCCACACCCCCACCAGGGGCAACAATATCCTAGACCTAGTCATTACCAACATGAGTGACCGGTGTTCCACACCTGAAGTCAACTCCTCATTGGTCCGATCCGACCATAAGCTAATCACCCTTGATATCCACATCCCGCCCCCACACCCCATTAAGGAAACCACAGTCAAATATTTCTCCAAAGCCAACTTCATGCTTCTGAAGACAGAAGTGGTGAACTTCATGACACCCATGCAGATGGACAATACAGTTACAACTGTTGAATCCTACACAAATGCACTCTATAAGCACTTACACGAGTGCATGGATTGTGCTATCCCAAACAGAATCAGGACGCTATCCTCCAAAAAAAGGAAGCCAATCTGGTGGTCCCCTGCCATAAACCAACTGTACAACAGAAGGAAGAAACTGTTGCAAAAGAGAGTACAATCCCATGAGTGGAGGAGCTCCCTGGTCAGCCTCAGTAAGAAGCTGAGATCCCTTATAAGATCCTCCAAAGCTAGCTACGAAAACAAAATTGCCATTAATTCCAAGGACAACCACAAAACATTCTATAGCTATTTCAAGAATCTCGATGGCAACACCCAAATCTGCTCTGAGTTACAGCACAAATGCATGAAAATTACAGAACCAACTGATATTGCCAACATCCTGGCAGATAGGTTCAGTTCTAACTCCCCCCCCTCACCCCCTAAAGGGCCCATATCTATACAGGAAGAATGCAGAGTCCCTGTAATCACAACTACACAGGTAAAAGCTGCACTCTCTAAAGCCAAAAACACAGCATCCATGGGACCAGACAACATCCCAGCCTGCGTTTTACATGAACTTCAGAACGAACTGGCTCCCCACTTAAGCACCATGTTCAATAATAGCCTCGCATCAGGCTTTGTGCCCCCTGAATGGTGCACAGCAGCAGTTATCCCACTCCACAAAGGTGGCGCCACAATGGACCATGGGAACTATTGCCCTATAAGCTTGACTAGCCTGGCCTGCAAGGCTATGGAGCACATCATCATGGATCTCAGTCACATCATCATGGATCTCAGTCACAGAGACATTGGGTACCTCCAAACCTTTGACCCCACTCAGTTTGACTTTGTTAAGGGCAGACCATGCCTCCTAAACCTGGTGGACTTCTTTGAGACAGTTACCAAGGCATTAGATGAGGGTAAGGAGGTCCACACAGCCTACCTTGACCTCACAAAGGCTTTCAACACCATTTCCCATTCTGGTATTATCGACATACCCATCCACCTGAACATTAACCCCTACATCACAAGATAGTTTGCAAAGTGGCTCATGGACAGAACCCACACAGCAAGAGTTGCATACCCTAGGTCTGACTGTAAACCAGTTACAAGTGGCATCCCCCAGTGCTCAGTCCTAGAACCCCTCATGTTTGGTATATACTTCTCTGAGGTACAGGCAAGCACAGGAGGACTTTGGCTGAAAAGGTTTGCAGATGACTGCAAACTAGGGGCCATAATTGGTTCCCCAGCTGATACAGACACCCTCCAGAAGGGTCTCACTGAGACGGATACCTGGTGTCCATATCATGGCCTCAAGCTGAATGCCAAATAGTGCATAGTCATCCCGTTTGGATAAAACTAATTACCCGTGGACTACCACATAGGTGGTAGTCCCCTACATACAGAAAAGGTAATAAGGGATCTGGGAACCGAAGTAGATAGCAATCTCTCCTTTGATAACCATATTGCCAAGGTGGTTAGAATATCCTTCTACGTGGCCCCCCCCCAATCTCAAATGGGTTCGCATCCAAAACAAAGGAGGCCATTGTGCCTCTCTACTCATGACTTATTAGACCCATTAAAGAATACAACACCCCATTTGGGATGTACCTTACAAGACATCTGCAACAGCTTGAAAGACCACAAAAGTACCACACCAAGAGGATTGCTGACCTCAAACAGATGACCTATGCAGCCCAATTAAAGAAACTCCAGCTGTACTCGGTTGCATACCGCGTACTCAGAGGTGATCTCTGCTTGACATACAAGACCCATGTCCAACCCAGTATTAATGGATATGCTCCACCTAAACAAAAGCCCCTGAGAGCCACATGCTCTAGGAATATAAACATAACCACAATGATAACTAGGATGTGCTGGAGGGATAGATTCCTGACCCAGAGACTCCCAATGCTTTGGAACATGATTCCAATGTACATCAGGTAGGACTTCTCACTAGCACTCTTCAAGAGAAACTTTGACGGGTGGATGGGAGACAGACATGTACCCCGGGGATCATTGCAGTGGCTCTGCTGGACAGTGGTGCAGGGAACTAATGGATCTGCTGTACAGAGACACAGGGAACTAACCTAAGGGGTGGCGGAAGCCAACACACTCTAGCTAGGCTTATAAATGCCCTTGGGCAGACAGCCTAGTACCTACCTATGAACCTATTACATTTCTTATGTGCATAGATAGTTAACTAGCTCTTTCATTTTACTTTGCTATCATGCTGATAAACTGTCGGGTGACTACAAGTCATATGTATCCTGTTATTGTGTATTGTAAATACCAATAGACATAACTAATGTTTGCCTAACATAACAGTAATGCTATGTAAAATGTAATACATATCTGCCTACAATACTGTACATTACACAGTTATTGGCACAATATCCCACAATGCAAATAATAATTGCACAGTAGGCCCACCTTCGACATGTTAGTCTCAGTAATACACCCATACATATGCCTACTGTTGCAATATATCAAGATATACTATCCCCTGTTATAGCACATACTTGTTGGACCAGCCCTGCCACTGACAGCGGCTGTTGAGGAATATTTGTGTTCAAAGCCCTTATATAGCATCCCTTGTGGTGTATGCGGTATTTGCCTTTTGACCTACAGCACTACACACATAAATACTACAAGCGTTACTATGCTCAACAATACATCTTTATAAGATAACTGTTTCCACTATATGCATTGCGTACACTTTAATTATTACAGAACAGGTACTACATACACAGACATACTGAGTGTTCTACATACCTTATTAGTAACCTGAGATGTCGTTGACTGTTATTTCAATCTTATTCAGTTTGTGTTTTAATCTTCTTTGTAATGTTCTGCTGGTATATACAGATGGTTTGAATGTGTGACAAGCCATCCTTTTATAGTTAAATCTTCTTCTTCTTTCGGCTTTTCCCAGTTAGGGGTCACCACAGTGGATCACCTGTCTGCTCATGATTGGCAGTGGAGTTTTACAGTGTTGAGTTGCCAGCCCGGCGCCCAACCTTCCACAGAAGGCACACACATGCACACACTCACACCTAGGGCCAATTTAGAGTGTCCAATCCACCTGCAGCATGTCTTTGGGAAGTGGTAGGCAACCGGAGCTCCTGGAGGAAACCCACACGACCACAGGGAGGACATGCAGACTCCGCACAGAAGGCACCCCAGCCGAGGATCGAACTGGTGAACTTCTTGCTGTGAGGCGACAATGCTAACCGCTGCACCACCGTGGCTGCCCATCCTTTTATAGTTAAATATCAGTAACATATGCTATCCTGACCACCAATTGGTGTTCCAAAGTATTTAATTACATGCACATCAGCTGCCCAGCTACTCCATTAGCCAATACCATGGCAACTGTGGTGTATAACTGAGTACTCCACTTGGGTGTTGTCCCTTTGCCTTACTTTCGAGGAAGGCAGCCTGGATGTGTTGTTTGTGATGTATTACAACAGCTATATGGAGACACACAGAGATATATTAGCTTCATGACTCCCGTGAATTGTGTGTAATGCCTAGAAGATGTTGTTCTACATGTGAGTACAGCTGTTATATTTCAGAACATTGCTACTTATGCAGGGTTTGTTTGTACCTGATACTTCTGCAGATGTTTCAGTCTGGCAAGGATGTTTGAGCAGATTAAGGCTGTATGGTTATGCATCTAATGTTAGGTGGTTTACAGTGTGCTCACCAGACATCTATGGTTTGGTGTAAATGTGTATCATACTGTGCTGTTAATTAGTAATTGGTAACACTTCCTGGTGTACACACAACCCTCTGAAATGGGAGTAGTGCAAACAAACCCTGTAAAATCAACAGCTGTTCCATTGTATAACAGCAACTATTTCACCTAGGGCCATGTTAGTGTGTCTCTGACAAGGTATGTTAAGTCTTCTGCAGATGTCGTACAGTGAGTGAACGATTTGCAATGTTATTACAGTATGTATTGTAATTGGTTTGGGTGTGGGGGAGATGTTGGTGGGTGTATATAACAGATGCAGGTGTGTAGGAACTGCTTTTATACATATTCAATATGTGTGCGAGGGTTCCTTCCCTCTTTGAACACCTATCCTTTAGTGGATTAATACTATGGTAATTGCAGGCTGATTCATTAAGGCACTGTTAAATGGTTCCTGTATAGCATGCAGGTAATGTTAGTCCTTGAATCCTTTCGGCAATACATCGGAATGTAATAAAATGTTGCTACATGAAAGCTGTCTGTGTATTTCTGTCATAGGTATTTGCAGTCATTGGAGTTGTGTAGGTGACTGACCTGGCTCATGTCCATAGCGCATATTTGTAATAGTGTATAGGCATATACTCTCCATATCCTTTGTTCATATAGTTTGGTCGTGGCAGAATGTGTGATTGCTATGGTCCATGTTATACTCATATATGAACACTTCAGCCGCTGTATACAGGATACGTACGGAATCCCAAACGCACACAATTCCGACGCCCACAGTACCGGGACCAGACTCCCAAACCCCACATTAACGAACACTCATAACCCGGGACAGTCAAACTCGTGAAAGTAACACAAACACAGAACACATACACGCACAAACAGACACACTGCTACCCACCACATCCAAACAAACCATCCTACACTACATATGAGCAGGTGGGCAAGCCCCCCTACACCCCCCATGTGGGTGGCTGCACCCTCCACACCCCCCACTTTAATATTCTGCCTCCGAGATCGTACAGACACACAGAGCAAACCCACACCCACACATTACAGCAGTCCCACAGAAACACACAACACACTCAGAACACACACTTACACACACTAAAGCCCTCAGAAACACACTTACACACAGTAACTGACCTGAACCACAACACCAGAAGCACTAACTAAAAGTCCCTTAACATCGGGATTTTAAAACTCATGCTTCTGGTGTTTTGGTACTGTGGTCTTTTGGTCTTTAAGCCTCGTGATTATGCACGTTGGTATGTCAAGCATTTGGTATTTGGTAGTATCCCGTTTATATGTACCTCCATGGTTGTGTAGATGTTGTTAACCTATATATATATATATATATATATATATATATATATATATATATATATATATATATATATATATATATATATATCCCTATATATCGACATATATCTCTCTCTCTCTCTCTATATATGTATATATATATATATATATATATATATATATGTTGATTTATATATATATATATATATATATATATATATATATATATATATAGCATACACCTTTCATTGGGTACATGGCAGTTTGTCCTATTTCCACACAATCCTCCCTTTTGTGTTTTAACCTGTCAGACTACACAACCGCCGTTGGTACATCTCAGGTAGCTTAGTGGTCGGTTATTGTGAAGAATGTGTACATGGTTGCGTGTTCTAATCCTGGCAGTGGTCATTTTACCTCTCAGGGCAGGCACTGGTAGTGCAAGGGTGATTAACGCACATTTCAGTGGTTGTGAGCGGCTTTGCCTGTGATCTGGCGATGTTCAGCAAAGGTTAAACCTGTGTGCCGCTTATCCATGTAGTCATGTTTAAGCGCCGCTTACCAGCACTTACTGGCGCAATAACCCACTAACGTCTGCTTAAAAGTGCCTTAATAATCTGCATCCAACATCCCTTATTCAGGACCTCAAAATGACGTAACAGCCCTTGCAGGTCTTGAAACCGGGACCACGAACACCACAGTCACTGGCTTTACCACTGAGGCATCTGAGATATGTGCAATTTTTATGGTGTTTAGTATGTACCGTGTACTACAGCCGTTCCTCACTACTGCAAACAAATGTGTAAGTCAGCTGGTGTACATATGTATAATATCTGTTAATGTTCATATGTTTGTTGAAGTCAGTGTTGCAATGTGACCTGACAGGGTGTATTGTGGATGAGAATGGTTCTTGTTTTTGTGTCCTTTTTACATTGTGCCCATACTCCATGTGTACCCCTCCAGTTCACATAATGAACATCCGACACAGGCCCTCCTTGATGCATATTCCATTAGCCAGCAGTCCTACCTCCCCCACACCAATCTCCACATACACAGCAACCATTGCTTCTATGGGGAATTAGGTTAATATTAATAGTTATAATACCAGAGCTGCATGTGTTTTGCATACACTTCTATCCATTTGGAATGCTTTTGTGTGTTCATAGATGTTTATATATATATATATATATATATATATATATATATATATATATATATATATATATATATATACATATATATATATATATATATATATATATATATATATATATACATATATATATATATATATATATATATATATATATATATATTATATATATATATATATATTTAGTATTCATTTGTAACACTTATACATATGTAGACTTGTATATGTTGATTCACACATTACAGTACATTACAATGTACTGTACATATGTGCACAAAGTGACTGCCCCATTTATGGTCTGTACTGTGAAATGCCTGTAGTATAAGGTGTAGTATAACGATCACTTACCATGTATACAGATTAGATGGCTTAGTGGTAGGTCCCATGACTATGGTGTGCATGGTCCAGGGTACAACACCTGTGATGTATTACAGATGTTTTACTACAGAATAAGGCTAATTTAAGCAGTTGTAAGCAGATTTAAAGGTGCTTGTGCGACATTATACCAGTGGTTGTACACAGTTAAACAAACCTTACATCCTACAACATGTGCACACAAATATGGCCACTTCTGCTAGCTACTCAGGATATATACATTTCAGTGACGTAACATCTCACTATGTGCTTACATAATATTACATTGTCTGTTAACTGTACTCTCCAGCACACATGGGTTTATGTATGTTCCAAATGTTTATTATTCTGTGGAATACTACCTATATATGCAAGCTGTGGTTAAGGTATACTATGTAACATGTAAATTATCTCTGACTTTATTGGAATTTGAACCAGGACTGCACAGATATTATGCAAATGCTGTAGCCATTACACTATTAACATTAACGTTCCCTCTGCCTATTTCCTATGTCCATGAATCCTATGTGTAAGGTTGACTACACAACAGGCGGACCCACCCACACCTAGTGAGCCTCTTGAAATACTGACATAACACATGAATTGAGAGACTATACATTAACATCCTAACTACATTTGGCATAGTCACTCACTAACACACTTCAGGGGAAACCTTGATGTGCGACTGGGCAACAGTATATACACCCCTGGGATCATGTGTCCCCGGAACATACAGCCAGGGTGTGGGGGAGCCACTCCAGTTTTATAGCTGCAATACCTGTTGGGGAAATTGAATGCTGTTGGGTTGTCATGTTAATATGCCCTTTTGAGATCACTATGTGCCTCTATCACCCTACAGCACCCCAGTCTTCAACAGCTTCTAGCAACTCTGCCTGGAATCACTTCATTGGCTATGCTTGACAGAGGCTCAGTTACTTCAATGGTGCAGATAAAGCCACCACACTGTAGCTATGCTTCTAAATGCCCTTGGGCAGATTGCCTACTACCTATCTGTGAACCTCTACAGTGCAGGCCATCTCCAACATCATATGTGATTATACAGAGTTTTCTGATCACAATATACAGTGTAAAATCACCATGTAGTCAGACAACAGTTAAGTACAGCAAGAGCATACAGACTACTGATACATAATCACTCCACTCACTTGGAAGCTAGTGGACTTGTATAGGTTTCAGGCTTTGTATTGCTTACCAGTAGGTTACCTACAGGTAAGATGGGACACAAGCACAGATGGGAAACATGCCTGCAACAATGCTATACCAACTTGCATGTGTCAGCTTAAGGCTTTGGAATGCTGGGCAAGGCTATTTGTGCCCCCATGGTGCCATTTTTAGGCAGGTCTCAGAGGTGAATCTCACCTCCATGAACTGCACAATAGCAGAATCAATGAGGGTTAGGCTATTCAACACCAAGGGTAGTGCTCACAACATGCACGCACTCACAGCACCCCTCAGTATGGACAACATCTACATCTGTTCTTTGACTGGGACCTGTATAAGGCTCCTGTGAGCACACCAGCACTACCAGACTACAACCCATAACACACATTTCAGCCACTGAACATGGACTGGCACAGACATGGAGGGGGTGTATCCATATTCATCGGGGGTACCTACACCTCCAAGTTAGTGAGGCAGCATGATACCTCTGTGATCATCCATGTGCAGCTAACATCAGCCACGACTGCAATGCAAACTGTGAGCTGCTACAGATAACCCTCCATGACCCAGGAGCACCACTACAACTATCTGGAGACAGTGGTAAACATGACAGTCCTACCAGACACCCTGTTATTGGTCAATGTCGGCTCCCCTACACTTAACTGGATAACCTACTCGAGTATTCACTTCCAGGCCCAGCACTTCCTGGGATTTATCACCTCATATGGCCTGTATCAGTTGGTAGACGGACTAACAACAGGTGAAAACATACTAGAAGTGGTAATCACTGACATGTGCAACAGGTGCACTACAGCAGAGGTAAACCGGTCACTGTTTAGATCTGACCATGAACTATTCACTGATGATTTCCACTCCCAACTATCTCCCCCACCCAAGGAACACACAGTGAATACCTTTCCTACAGTTAAATTCACAGTACTAATGTCAGAGTTGGGAGGGATCACAGCCCCCACACTCAGGGATGATACTGCTCAAGAATTACAAATGCACTCTATAAGCACCTACAAAGATGTATGGGTCGTGCTATCAATGGTAAACCAGGAATCGCTACTCCTACACAGTCTGCTGAACCCCTGCAATATACAGGCTACACAACTGAAGTAGGACAGTAGTCCAGAACAACAGCAAATCCCAAGACATTAAGACATCCGTGACCAGTATTAGCAAGACACTTATGTTACTCATGTAATCATCCAAGGCTGACATCCACAGGTAAACAGGCATGGATTTGGAAGATGATCACAAAGGCTTCTTTGGCTATGTCAAGGATCTAAGCAGTAACACACAGATTTGTACTGTGCTGGTGCAATATTGCACTGAATATACTGACCCTACTGATATCACCAACACACTTGATGATACATTTGATGCAAGCTTCACCCCCTACAGGGCCCGCAACAATACCCAAAACATACAGTATCCCAGACATCTGAGACATATAGGTGGTAATGGCCCTTTCAAATGGCATGACAGAGCTTCAGTGAAGGCAGATGGTGTCCCAGACTGCATCCTGCAGACACTACAAGACAAAGTGACCCCCCCGCCTAATATAGCAATTCAACATCAGCCTCTACACAGGCTACATGGCTATTCAATGGTGCATGGCAACAGCTATTCCACTCCACCAAGATGGTGACACAAGTGACCATGGTAACTACCACCCCATAAACCTGAGTAGCCTAAATTGCATGGCTATGGAGCACATCCTCATGGCACTCATTAACATAGACAATGGTAACCTCCAGACACTTGACCCAACCCAGGTCAACTTGATTGAGTGCAGATCATGCCTACTGAATCTGTGTGACATCTTACAGTCACCTAGGCTTTAGGTGTGGGGTGTGGTAGTTCACACATACTACCTGGACCTCGCCAAGGATTTTGACACCATTCCTCACTCAGGTATTATTTCTACACTCACCAGCCAGTACATACACCCATACATCACAGGTTGGTTTGCCAACAGGCTTACACACAGAACCCACATGGTAAGCCTAGCAGCCTCCAGGTCCAACTCTTGACCAGTCACAACTGGTGTCCTGCAGGACTCAGTCCTGGGACTCCTACTGTTTGCCATATACTTCTCAGAGGTACGGGCTAACACAGGTGGACTACAGCAGACTGTGTTTGGTGATTTCTGCAAACGGGGAGCCATTACTGACAGTCCAGCTGTCACAGATGTCCTTCAAGGGGCCTCACATAGACCAACACAGGGTGTCAAAGTCATAGCCTCTAGCTAAAGGCCACATACTGCATGGCCATTCCATTTTGGGAAACTACACATACACATATTAACACATGAGTGGCAGATAGTATAATTCAGATGACGTAATGGGTATGTGGGGACTACATTAAATAGTGATTTCTCTTTTGACAATCATATCTGCGAAGTAGTTAGGACATCTGTCTATGTAGGCCATCTATTTACTTAAGGGTTCACATCTAAACAGACTGAGGTTGCTGTGCCCCTTTACTCATCACTCATCAATCCCATCATTGAGTATGATAACCCATTTTGGACGTACCTCAGAAGACACATCCAACAGCTGGAAGGGCCACGAATGTACCTCGCCAAGAGGAATAATGCCCTCAGACATGTGTACTATGCTGCCAGACTGCAGAAACTCTTGCATTACTCAGTGGCATCTCATTTACTCAGAGATGATATTTGCTGGCCAACAAAGCCGTGTCCGAGTCAGGCTTAATGGATATGCTCCACCTATGGGAATCCATGTCACAGTGAGCCACACACTGTAATGGGCTACACCTTGCCACAACCATAACTGGAAGATGCTAGAGTGACAGATTCCTGTCACGGGTACTCCCCATGCTTTGGAACTACATCCCTGATTACATTATATGGAGCCCCTCACTAACACTCCTACTGGGACTGGCAAAGGGTGTTCATGGTCTGAGTCTCTCTGTGCCTGTGGGGCCCTTGGCAATGGTGGTGGGCTGTGAGGGCCTTCACCATTCTGTCCCTGCTGCAGCTGTTTCCGCAGGATCATATTGTGTAGCATGGCACATACTATGAAGATGTGGGCACTAAAAGGCTCCACCAGATATGTCCAAGCAACAGAACCATGATTTCAGCATCCTAAACACACGCTCTATGATGATTCTGGTTTGTGCCTGTGCCTCATTATGGCATTCTTGCATGGGTGTGTGTGCATTTCTGATGGGAGTCATCATCCATGGTTCCAGTGCATAGCCAGCATCCCCCACCAGGTGGCCATATGGGGTGTCCCCCCTGGCAAATACTTGATACAGCTGTGAGGCATGCCAGATGTGGGAGTCGTGATAGCTTCCAGGGCTGTCAGCACACACATCCATGATAATGCCCTGGGCATTGCACATGACCTGGCAGTTGATGGAGGGGTATCCCTTGCGGTTTATGTAGTGCCTACCCTGCACACCGGGTGGTGACTTGATTTGTATGTGCGTGCAGTCTATTGCACCCAGTACCTCCGGGTAGTCTGTCACATGGTGGAAGAGATGCATATTGCTGGCCAACACCTCCTACTTTCAGGGGAAGTATATGTGCTCATTGGCATGTGGTTACATGGCATCCAGGAACTAATGGAGTACCATGGATGCTGATGTCTGTGACATCCCCATGATATCCCCAGCTGGCCTTTGAAAGGTACCTGTGGCTAGTATTCTCAAGCTTACACATACCTTCGTGTCCACTGGGATGGGTTCCCCTCTGTTATTTCTGGCTCTGAGGTGTGGCCGGCACAGCTCAACAAGTTGCTGTATGGTTTCCCTGTCCACCCTGTAATGCTCTGCTATCTCCAGATCATGTAGCCCCTGGCAGGTTACCCTGGGTCTGAACACTCTTCTCCTCCTTTGGTGCCTGAGATAGTTGCCAGCATCATCCTCCACACCACCTTTAGTCTCCAACACATGCTGGTGAATCAAAGCTATGGCAGCCCCTAACATGTACATATTAAAAGTTCCCTATCTGTATATACCAATGGTGCAGAGTGTCTGGGAATACACAAGTGTGTGTGAAGTGCTTTCACACTTTATACTATTGTGCTATGGATGCTGCTGGTGTAATTGGGTGTGTATGTACAATTCCAGCTGTAGGGTATCTTAATTATGGGTTTTACAGCAGGTACAGCTATTGTGGGGCCTTTGGTGTTGAATTACACTTTGCTGCCATGATTCATTTATTGCCCTTTACTTCACTTTTCAACCCGATTCCCCTTCCATTGTCAAGCATGCATCCAGCTGCCGGCTTTCTTGTTTTGCACTTTCCCAACCCAGGATTGTGTAGCAAAATAGCTGATCTACTGCAAGTTTGCTTTGTTTTGCTGTGACAGTTCTCTTTTCTTTGCAGTACAGCACCTCCCCTTTCCTGTTCTGCAGGTAGCTGCTAGCAGCCTTGTTAGCTGTTTGCAATGGCCCACTGTGGATTCCTAGGTGTTAATTACTCATTTGTACTCCAATTACCATGCTGCAGCATTTCCTTATTTTTTCCCATATCCTTCCTTTTTCAGCTCTGGTGCACGCCGTGCACAGCTGTTTACAGGGTTTCGAGCACGTTTTCATCCACATTCACATGCACATTTGGTTACCTTGTGTGCTCTCAGCTAAGCAAAGCTATGGCTACTTCAACACACCCCTATCCTGCAGCTTTGCTTAGCAACAGGTAAACCAGATTAGCAATGCTCTAATGTTCTTACAGCTAAGGTGGCGCATCTCTCTCTTGATGTCATCTTTATCTCCAGGCCACACCTCGGTGTTATACCGCTACACTGTGAGGTACATCCTTACGCCGGCGGGGATTTTGTGATTCAGTATTACTTGTCTCATTTGCATGGCATTGACTACTAATTCCTAGTTATCGCAGAACACTGTCACAGCCCCTTAGCAACCCTTGCGCCATGGTGTGGTGTAGCATGCGTGCCATTGACTATTATAGGGAATTCATGAAATGTGTTAGATTGCAGTTTATTACATATAAATATATTTTCATTGTGATCCTGTTTGCACATCGATGCACTGCGATTTTACTTCGCGTTAGTGTGGGCATGATATTAAATGTTCTTTTTTATATGTTGTGCATTTTTTTGATGCCAATGGCTATATATTTTGCAATTGGCATATATTAACAGTATAATACGCAGTCATGGCTCTGATTTTATGTTTGAAAAAATGTAAACCATTTTTTTCGGTTTACATTTCTGCATGCTTACACTATGCCTGCACCACTTCCTGAATCGCTATATACCTTCATTTGCATGCTACGCTGCTGCGCATGGGGAAATTAGCATACATGCGCCGGGAGCTGTGCGTTTGTGGTATATGCAGGTAGTGCATATGGAAACAGCTCGTACCTGAATCACTCGGTGGCCATATTTGGTGTTAGATCGCTGACGCTAAGCCTGTGCCTGGTGCAAGCTTCACGAATCCCAGGGCTTATAACAGATATATAGAATATTAATGAGGCTAGATGGGCCTTAAACGAGTTAGCCCAAGTCAGAACATGTACAAATCCAAGACTTGGTGAGGTAGGATTTTGGTTGATTTTTGAAACTGACTTTGTTTGTTTGTGTCCTTACTTCGAGTGGGACGGAGTTCCACATTTTTGTGATAGTACAAGAATATAGGGAGTCAGCTGAGTTATGTTTACTTTTGGATACTTCGACCAGATCCTTATTGGTGGATCTTAGCTAATGGCTGTTGGTGTAACGGTTGATTGGGCCGTATAAGGCTGGGGTTATGTTAAGGTAAAAGAGAATTTGATGAGCTAGGGTGAGTTGATTTAGGGCGAGTAAGTGAGGTAATTCCATCCAGGAGTGTTTGTGATGGGCTAAGCAATGGTGAGATCTATAGGAAATGTCAGTAGCAAATTTAGCTATCTTGTTACAGTAAGTGGATAGTTTGTTTAGATCCCCTTTATTTAAGTTAACTAGGATGGGAGAGGCATATAGTAATGTGAGCAGTAAGTGGGTTCTTGCTATGGTAGTTTTACTACAGGAGGTCAGGCAGTCTTTACATCTGTAGAATGTGCCTAGTTGTTTGTGCACCCTAGTTATGGTTTGAGCTATATGCTTGAATTTCATGTTTTGGTTGATGATAACACCTAGTAGTTTGGCGTGTGCAACTAGTGTGATATTAGTGTTGTCTGAGGCAATAATTGTGAAAGGATGAGTATGGTCTAGAGCTTTGGAGGAATGAAAGAGCATAAGTTGTTTTTTTTGGGGGGGTTAAGTATTAATTGGGTTATTTTCTGCAGATGAGTGCAGAGTCATCAGCGTACTGTACTAATCTTGCATGAAGGGTAGCTTTATGGAGGCTGTTTGTGAATATCATGAAGAGCAAGGGACCAAGTATTGAGGCACCCCTAGGGTGACAGGGAGAAGAGGGGATAGATTGTCTTGCCATTTGATGGCCTGTTGTCAGTTAGAAAGATAGTCTTTAAACCAAAGGAGTGCAGAGTTATTTAGTTTAAGTTCTGAGAGAACAGTCAAGAGTTTACTGTGGGAGACTGTATCAAATGCGTTCGAGAGATCTAAAAAGACAGTTGATACCAGATTGCCTATATTTCGCTGTTGATTAACATGATTGGTGAAACTGATAAGGGCAGTGGTGGTACTGTGGTCAGGTCGAAAACCATATTGAGTTTTGGCTAGGAGATTATTAGTGAGAAGGTAATTTATTAACTGAGAATGAATGCATTTCTGTAGGACTTTTGAGAGTGAGGATAGTATGGCTATCGAACAGCAGTTGAATAACTCAGTCGAGCTTCCACCTCTGTGTAGTGGTATTGTATGTATTTTCCAGAGTGTTGGGACTTTTTGCTTGGAGACTGACCTATTTATGATTATAGAGACAGGGTATGATATAGCCTTGGCTGTGATTTGGAGATATTCTGATGGGAGTTTATCAGCAGCTAGGGTAGTGGGCCTTAATTTGGACAGATATTTGAGGATTGTACTGGTCTGAACTGGTTGGAAGGAGAAGTGATTTTGGTTGGATGGAAAGTTTGGTAAGATTGGGAGGGCAGTGGGTGAATTTCATGATAGTTTTAAAAGGGAGTTGATAAAATATTCATTGAACTGCAGTGCAGCATTACTTATAGATGTGTCAATGTTTGGGGCTGGGGTACCAGCTTTGCCTGGTTGGATAATTTTATTTATGGTGCCCAGAATTTTTGAGGGTTACCTTGATATTTATTTTGTATATTGGAGTAATGTTTTTTTTTTTTGTCTGACCTTATTTGTTTTTTTTTTTTTTTTTTACTTTTTTTATTAATTCAAGAAATTGTTATCTATTAGTAGTCATTTTGTTGTCACGCCAAGTGTCCCATGCTTTATCCCTTTATTTTAGTAAGAGACGGGCACTTTTGGTGAGCCAGGGGGCAGAGCTAGACTTTGTTCAAATCATTCTAGGGAGAGCAGGTTGGTTAAGTATGCTCAGGAATGTGGACTTAAAGTAGTCTACTGCCTTGTCTAGGGGGAGGCTAAATAGGGGGACCAGTTGCAGTGGTTTAGAGCTGCTATTAGAGCTTCTGCTCTAAAGTTTTTTTTTTTTTTTTTGTAAAATCTTTTTGAATCTCAGTTTCAGCAGTCAGATCAATTTTCTTTTCCCATATTCTGGGTGCATGGCACCCAGACAGGCTTTCCCAGGAAGGCTGAAGAGCATGATGTGACTGTAATTTGAACACCCTCTTCTCCCCCTTTTTGAAATAAGACCATCAACCCAGCTTCCTAATCCTGGGGTACTGTCTCTGCTTTCCACACAATACTTAAAAAAACAGATTAACTACAACAGCCCAAAAATATCTAGTGTCTTTTTTGGCTAATGCTCATCAGCTATGGCAACTTGCTAACAGGGGAGCTACTTAATTACTGAAGTGTCTTCATGTACAGAGGTAGACCAGTCCAATCAGTTGTTTCTGACACTGCATCATCAAAGAATGACATATCATTTGCATGAAGGAGTTCCACAAAAATGTTCTTTCCATCTCCAGCCAAGATAAGTGTTACTCCAGCTTTGGTGGGATCAGCATGGGCAATATCCACCTCTTTCCTAAACCAGCAGATGGTTTGCAACAATCCCAGAGGCAATACAAAAGTGATTCTTCATGGGCTTGCTAAACTCCACCCATACCTGGACACTGACATTGATAACTGCTTCTGCTACTGCCTTCCTGGCCTGTTGGCATTTGTAATTCAAATCTGAGTCCTCCCTGGTATCCTTGCACTGCAGGCCTATTTAATTTAACATGACAGCTTTCTCCCCACACCCTAGGGTTACCACCATGACAAGCACTGAGTAACTTTAGGCTGCAGCTCTTTACTGCCACATGGACCACTGATGTGTTTAACAAGCAGCTGTTAAATTTTATGTCTCTGACTTGCACATGGAAGAAGCTTCTCTATATGCAGGAGTTGTACTCAGTCCTCTCAGAAGCATCAGCTAAACATTCCTAGAGCATCATTTGTACATGTCTAGAGTTTTAGGGTCTGCCCAGTCTTCCCATCAGCTATCTGATCCAGAACAATGATAGGTGGTGGTCCTCTGGCAACTCAGCGCCTGTCTTAACCCACTGCTCAAGACATATGGCATGAGATCTGATGGCATGAATTCAAAATCAGTCACTGACCTATAGACCAAGATGATGTAGTACCAGGAACTCCCATGAGCAGTTCTCTTTTTGAGCACATTGTTTGTTATGGAAATTGCAGAACTAGCAGAGAAGTCCAATAACGTGTTACCTCCTGGGTTCAGTTCAGGGAACCAAGATACCTAGTTATGTCCTTAAACATATCTTCATCGTTTCACACATTAATAATGAAGTCTTTTAAGTCACAGTCACACTAAGGCAACCACTTCTTCTACTGAGACAAACACTGTATGGCACCCAGGCAGGGGTTTGTGAGTATCACATACATTTTTATGGGCTTCTCCTGAGTAGCAAATCCAGTGTAGAAGACAGAAAGGGAGAAAAAGAGAGAGAAGAAGTGTGTATGAGAAAGAGAGAGGGAAAAACCACATTCTTAGCTAAGAAGTCTAGTTATAAAACCAGTAGTGTTATAGAGACAAAACCACTTATAATATTCATCTGCTAGCCGGCCTTAGGCATAGGCCAACTAGGCAACCGCCTAGGGCACCACTCTAGCAGGGGCACTTTTCCAGTATTTATTTGATGTAGGTAGACCAGGATGGGGGCACTGGGTGGTGTGGTAGGGGGTGCCATGGAGCCCTTTTGCCTAGGGCACTAGTTGACCTAGAGCCGCTCCTGCTACTTAACCTCCTGTACAATGCCTTGTTCATTTCCTACCATTGTGGTGACCTTATACATCCCAAAGGCAATTTGGAATTGCACGAGTCTAGTCTATTCTAATATATCCCCCTGCTTTGTACCATTTGATTGGTGTTACATCCACCCCTATCCTTTACCTTCAGGAAATACATCCCCATGGCAATGCCACACAATACCCCTGGGCTAAGCTTGTCTAAGCTACATGAGTTACCCACCAACAGGGTATTCAGCATTAATACTACCCTCAGACCTGGTATTCAGCATTAATACTACCCTCAGACCTGGTATTCAGCATTAATACTACCCGGGTCTATATTAGAACATCGGACATTTAAAATGTGGAGTGTTCTAATATTGACCCATTTTCAGAGAATGCTGAAAATATCGAAGAAACAGAAAACCAAATTTTTTCCTATCTGTTTCTGTTGCTTCGGTATTTTCAGTGTTCTGGTGGAAAGTTATGAGTCGGGTTCAGGTAAGTGTGCAATTGTGTGGACGTGAGGGTTAGGGTTTGGGTTAAGGTAAGTGGATAGTTAGTGGTGTATGTATAGTTTAGTGTAGGGTTAGGTGTAAGAGTTTAGGTGTATATGTGTGGATTGCTGTTTGTTTGGTGTGCTTGTGTTTTGTGTATGTGTTTTGGAACAGCAATTTGTTTCCCTAGGAAAAAATTCACTGTTCTGAATGTTCGATGTTTTGAATTTTTGATTGCTAGGGTTCGATATTAGAACACTTGACATTTTGAATGTTCAGTGTTCTAATATAGAACCATATTACCCTCAGACCTGGTTTCAGAGTGGGATCCCAGCATCCCAGTTCTGGGGTAGACTCCCTGATTCTTTAAATGAATAATCATTGGGGATCATATTTTTGAAGGGCTTTTTGTGTGCCCCCTCCTCCTAGACCACTTTGTCAAGGTGATTATTTTCTATAAGAACAAAACTTCAGATGACATGGTTATATAGATCACAGGGGCATGTATGCCCATCCATTTTAACAATGTTATGATTCCCAGAGTGGATCAACTTGATCCTGCCTAGGCTTATGCAGAAAACATTTGAAAATGTGGAATTTCCACTCACAGAAGTGAAATGTGCAGGTCTCTGAATTTGTGATTTTGGGAACTCTGTAAGCCAAATAAAAAATGTATATATATATTTTGACTTAACTATATTGCATTTGACCACCCTGAACCTAAATATTTGATTCATCCACAGGTAAGATCTGGTTTCAACCCTTATTTGAACTGAGCGTCCAACTAAACTGTACCAGCTGAATTTTATTTGATCAAGAAGAAACAGGTACCTGGGAGTAAAACTGACAAAAGGGTGAGCAGAAAAGACAGCGTGGCCAGTCATCCATCTCCACTGATGCCAGATTATGATCAGAAGTGAGTCCCAGGGTAGATAGGCAAGCTAATTAAACAAAAAAACATTTTATAGTTCAGAGAAGCCTTTTTCTTTGGCTGATGAATTGTCATGTTTGGCCAGTAATAATGCTTTGCTTTCTTGTTGCCACTGAAACTGCTCAATTTGGACAGTTTTCAGTATACATCTGCCAATGATATTATTGTTGTATGCAACAGATGTAGCTCTCTGCACCAATTACAATTTCCCATAAGAGCACACAGGGAATGCACACTCCATTTCTGGGGCTGGGTTTCTCTCCAGGTCTCAAATAAGACTCCCCACTCACAACTATAGAGCTGAGTCCTTAGCCAGTTGTTCCAAGCCAAGTCCTACACCACCCTCTCTATGAAATTAGTGCTTTCAGTGTCCATGTTCAAAGTAGCTGTCACACACACTCTCTTTGAGATTTGATTTTCACATACAAACAAACACATACACACACCTGGGAAAGGCTGGCACAGCTTATCCACTTTGCCACCTCTACCCAAACTATAAGGTAGATCTGCTGTTACCAGAGCACCTGAAGCCAGCTACTTTTAGGCTGTTACCAGGGTACCCAATTATGTTTATTGAAATTAATACTTATACAAATAGTAGTGTTTAACCAAGCAGCAAGACTTTCAGGAAAGTGGAGCCACGATGTCACTAAATAAATGCAAGTACTTTCAAAGGTTAACTATTTTCTAAAAGACCAGCTACAATAGAAATACATTTAATAACACATAATAAAAAACATGAAAATACTGAATATCTATTTACAATAAACACCAGAGTTTCAGTCACAGGGAATATAAAAAAAAACACAGATGGAAAAACTCAGACAGATACAGAAAAAAATACATTTAGCTAATCTCACTATTTTTTCTAGCTGACCGAAGAATTACTGTTCCCTAGTTACTTACTAAAGCAAGGCAAGATGAACGTGGATAAGTGTCTTGTCAGGTCCAAAAACAGAGTGCACACCTCACATCTCTCACTAGAATTCAAATAGAATTTCAGTGCTGGCCGCAGGATGACATCACATCTGGTCACCTGACTGTGGTTCTCACACTACTGTCTCACTAGAAATTGAGCCAGGATCTGGTGTTGATGTGCCACAATGCACACATAGAACTTTAGCTAAGGTTTATTACAGCATCTGGAAATTGTAAAACAATTCCAACACTTTCATCCTTCCTACAGAAGCTAACAAGTCATTTTCTGGCACCCCTGGATAGCAATTAGTTCACCACTAAGGACATTATAGCAGGATTCCAGCCCAGGCTTTTCACATATATTGCATCTCTGACTGCATTCAGACCTCTGAGATAAAATCTTTATGGCCTAAACCAAGTAATTTATTTTCAGGTTATTTTTCTTAAGGTTAGTTGTGCTGAGCTTAACACCTTCCCTTCCAGTATCCTCTGTTAAAATATATACATTTCATCAGTTACAGCAATACAGTCTGATATACATGTATATTTATTTTCTGTCCAGCAGGACCCACTGCTGATACATCTTTACAAATACATTTTTTAACATGAGCATCTGTACAAATCAGTTTGATATTCAAATGACATGTAATTCTTTACGAAACTCCAGACAGCTATGCTGCCATATGTTACACGTGCACTGCCCCACTCCACTAGGCACACCTGGCACTACCTCACAGCATCACCCATGACCATACAATTTGAACAAACATTCACTATACAATTTTTGCAATTACATTAATGAATACAGAAGTTTTGGAAGTATTAATACTGTTAAAAGGTTGCCTATTTACTTGTATGTACATAACAGAAGTTACTTTACCTAGATGATCATATTTAAAGTTTAGTAAACATGATGATTAAAAAAATAAACACACACAAACACGCACAAGAGGTAGTACCCTCCCACAACCCATCCTGTTTTTCATTCATATTACCATCCCCATACTATGATGAACCAAGTGGAACAAATACCTTCAACTCTAAAACTCAATGCATTAAAGGGAATGAATGTCACATTGTTAAATGACAATAACCTCAATAATAAGCTATTATTAGAGTCATGTTACACATGCTAGTGTGTTCAGCTAAGAAATTGCCTTTTTTGTATTTTGTCCTAGCTGTTTTCCTGTAGCCTAGCTCTGTTAGCTAACTCCACCCTTCTTCCCCATTTTCTTCAGTATGTGTGCTAGACTCCATTGCAGCCACATGTCTATTGCTGGAGTCTGTCAAAGCATCATTATTTGACCTATTGGAATGTCATCTTGTATTAAGATCTGCATAGTTTAGCCTCCACAGGTGTCATTTTGATTAAGTCACTGTCTGATAACACTATCCGTGGTAGTGAGTGAACTTCTCAATACATCTTGCTGCAGACTGGGAGATTAAACTTACTATGCACGGCCAAGGGAGGCAGAACAGTCAAATAATGTCTTGAACACTTTGGAATATTCAGTGGGGTGCTGTAGATGGACTTTGGAGATGCAATTTAAGAATAAGTTTACATCCTGTACCTATACAGTTATTTGTTACATAAGCAGCTTCCTTAATCAATAAATTACAAAGTGTGGATATATTTAGCAGATTATGGAAATTTCAGAACAGTCTGAGAGCACAGGTCAGCTATTGAAAGATTGTCTAATGCCTTTTAAATTTAGAGAGCAGGCCTGTCTCCTAAGGGTTTGTTTGCTCACTTGGGCCTGTACATGCCAGCAAGATACTCTCTGCACAGCATAATTCTTTGGTGAGTCAGCAATTCAGCAGTTATTGTTTGCACCTGGGCCCTGGTTGCAGCATTGTGAAATTGAAAGTGACATTTTGTCTGCATTGCCTAGTTTCTTGCAACCAATACCCTGCAAACCCAGCTAACCCAGAATTGCTACATTGTTGATACTTTTCTCTGTCTCAGAAAAGACTTTAGCATTAACTGTTTTATTACCAGCACAATGTCTCAGCAAAGCACTGCACTATCAGCAGATGCTTACATGGAAGGCAAAACAGAATTATGAGACTGATAGGGAAGAATTGTTATCCATTCTTGCTAACTCATGGACTAAGACTGTTAACTATATGTCTGCCTTCTCTCAACCAGCTTATGATGCACTGCAATTAGAGTGTGCACTCAAACAATTTATTGCTACCTATCAAAGCTATCAGAGACTATACATAAAATATGTCAATTTATTACAGAGACATAACACCGAGGAAAAGCAAGAAGAACTAAAGAGGTTTGATCAGCTTAATCTTGACAGGGACAGTTTGGCATTACAAACAAGGACTAAGGCTGAAGTCAGAATTGCACAACTCCATGAATCCAGATCCCATCGCTCTGCATCTACCAGACACTCCACAGGATCTAGTAGGTCTTTACAGTCTAGATCTTCTACATTCAGCGAGCAACTTATCAAAGCCCATACTGATACAGAAGCTAAGATTCAGGCAGCCTTCACAGAAAGGAAGGCTCAGTTAGAGGCAGAAGCTGCCCACAGAGAAGCAGAAGCTGCCCACAGAGAAGCAGAAGCTGCCCACAGAGAGGCAGAAGATGCCCACAGAAAAGCAGAAAGAGAGACAGAAGCTGCACACAGAAAAGCAGAAAGAGAGGCAGAAGCTGCACACAAAGAAGCAGAAAGGCAGGCTGAAGCTATACGCAAAAAGCCTGAAACAGAGGTCTTAGAAAAACAGTGTGAACATGCCACAGCTATGGCAAGGTTAAGAGTTCTAGAGCAGGTTGCTAGTGGGAGTGACAGAGACAGCATAGGTCCAGTGGATATGGAGAGTTACCTTAAACGCACTACAGACCATGTGTTCAACCAAAGCAACAAGCATTCCATTTTATCTGATGCTCCCGAAGCCAGAGACACTTCTTCTGAGCTATTACTCCCAGTGGCTACTGCTAAAGTACCTGTCAACCAAGGTCAGTATGACACACCTAGCCCTGCTCAAGCTAACCTACCATATTATGAAGGTAATCACCAACCTCCTGTCAACCGAGCCACGGCACCCTTGCAAGCTCCTGCACTTATGAACTCTCAGCCAGTTCCTCAGCTTGATGCCCTTGCACCACCGTATGTCCCAATGTTGTTCAGCAATGGTGCCACTGTTAATGTGACCAACACTGTTCAACCAACAGCTCCTCACTTAAAGTCTGAAGACACAGAAGTGTCACAGGTTGTAAAGTACATGCTTCGCAATGATCTTATCAAAACCAGCCTCACATGGTTTGATGACAGATCTGAGAACTATAGAGGCTGGAAATCCACCTTTAAGTCTGCAGTTGGTGATCTGGACATTACAGCTACTGAAGAACTAGATATGCTCATCAGTTGGCTTGGTCCCAGCTCCTCTGAGTGTATTAAGCATCTCAAGGCAGTTCATATTGCTAACCCAGCTGTAGGTCTTAATGCTGCCTGGGATAGACTGGAACATAACTTTGGCAGCCCTGAAGTCATTGAGGATGCTTTATGCAAGAGGTTGCAAAGTTTCCTGAAGATATCTGGCAAGGACAATCTAAAGTTTCAAGAGCTTAGTGACCTCCTTTCCAAATTTCAGCTAGCCAAGGAAGACACACACACCTTCCAGGCCTCGGTTATCTGGACACTGCTTATGGGGGTTAACCTGATAGTTTCAAAGCTCCCATATGATATCCAAGGAAAATGGACAACAGTTGGATCAAAGTACAAGGAAGCAAACAGAGTCTCCTTTCCCCCATTTTCCTTCTTCTGCAAATTCATCAGGAAAATTGCAGAGACAAAGAATGACCTAAGGTTTTCCTTTGGAGAATCCCACACTCCAGGTCCACCCTCTCCTAAGCTGACAAACTTGTTCAGCTCATACAGAGACCATAGAGGTCCAGTCTCAGTTAAATGGACTGATGTCTTACCTACACCTTCTACAGTTCCCAACAAGAATGATCAAAGCAAGAAAATCGAAAACCCAAATTGCCAATGCCCCATACATAACAAACTTCACCCACTCAGAAAATGTGTTGGCTTCAGGAGGAAAATCCTGCAAGAATACAAGGAACTTCTTAAGAAATTTGAGGTATGTTTTAAATGCTGTGCTTCCACCGAGCATGTTGCTAAGGACTGTGAAACTATTATCAAGTGCATAGAATGTGACAGTGATGATTATGTACAAGCACTTCATCCATTTCAGCATACTTCTACCCCATCCACAGTTAACCCTCCTGAGGCAAAGCAAGGTGGGGAGAACATAGAAAAAAACAGTGGCTCCTGCTCCAGTTGCTGCCACATGTACTGTAGTCTGTGGAAAAGGACTCAGTGACAAATCTTGTGCAATAATATGCTTGGTTGATGTATACCCCAAGGGTCATCCTGAAAGAGCCATAAGGCTGTACACTATTCTTGATGGGCAAAGTAATTGATATCTTGCAAGATCAGAGTTCTTTGATCTGCCAAACATATCAGGGGATGTCCTGCCTTACACTATGGGCACTTGTGCTGGCATTACAGAAGTCTCTGGCAGGAGAGCTAGTGGTCTTTTAGTGGCTCCTCTCAGTGGCAACCTAGAAATTCCACTGCCCACTCTCATTGAGTGCAACCAGATTCCAACCAACAGGCAGGAGATCCCTACCTCAGAAGCTGCTTCTTGTCACCCTAACTCAAAGGTCATATCTGGCCAAATACCACCCCTTGATAAAGACGCTGAAATTCTGATACTGCTTGATAGAGACATACTGAGGGTGCACAAGGTATGTGAATATATCAATGGCCCAAACAATGTTCCATATGCCCAACACTTGGACCTAGGTTGGGTTGTCATAGGTAATGTCTGTTTAGGTAAGGTCAGGAGGGTTACTTCTTTCAAGATGCACATTCTTCCAAATGGATGTAATACTTGTTTTGACCCTGTTCTCATCACTACTGTGTAAAAGAAAGGTTATGCAGTAATAGTAAGCCACAGCAAGTCATCCAAGGCTACAACAATGGCTGAGACTTCTGGGATCATAATCTTGGCATTATGGCGTTTGATATCCCTAGTGAAGACAATTGGTTGGTGGCCACAAGGGAAGATAAGGAATTCTTTAAAAAAATGAATGAAGAATTCTATCAGGACAATTCTAACAGCTGGGTGGCACCTTTACCATTCTGTACCTCAAGAATGAAATTGCCAAACAATAAGCAGCTTGATGAGTCACTGTTTTTTTTTTCACTGGAATGCACCCTAAACAGGAAATCTGGAATGAAAAGCACTTTGTTGACTTCATGCAGAAGGTGTTTGATAGAGATCATGCTGAACCTGCACCTCACCTAAAGGAAGGGGAAGAATGTCGTTACCTTCCATGTTTTGGTCTGTATCACCCTCACAAACCAGACCAAATCAGAGTGGTTTTTGACTCAAGTGCTTGCCATGAAGGTATTTCTCTTAATGGCCTTCTCCTCTCTGGGCCTAATCTGAACAATAACCTAATTGGGGTCTTGATCCATTTTAGACAAGAATTGATTGCGGTAATGGCCAACATCCAACAAACGTTCCATTGTTTCGTTGTTCGTGAAGACAACAGAAACTATCAAATTCCGGTGGTACAGCAATAATGATGTCAATGACAAGGTCATAGACTACTGGATGAAGGTACGTGTGTTCGGTAACACCTCATCTCTTGCAGTCACAATATATGGGTTGAGAAGGACTGCCCAATAAAGTGAAAGGGAATTTGGGTCTGATGCACGTCAGTTTGTTGAAAGAAACTTTTATGTAGACAATGGGCTTAAATCTTTTCCCACAGAGGAAGAAGCGATCAATCTCCTTGCCAGAACTCAAGATATGCTGGCTGTATCTAATATCAGACTTCACAAAATAGTCTCCCACAGTGTCAAGATAAATAGATCCTTTCATTCTGAGGACCATGCTGACAGTCTAAAGAACTTTGAACTAAGGTCTAATATTACCCTCATGCAATGCAGCCTCGGGCTGCTTTGGAATGTAAAGCAAGACTCATTCATATTGCAAATGTCAGCTTGTGACAAGCACTTCACCAAGTCTGAAGTTTTGTCTGTAGTAAACAGCATCTGTGATCCACTGGGTTTCATAGCACCCATTACCATTCAGGGCAAGATACTACTAAGACAGCTCACTTCTGAAAATGTGGATTGGGATACTCCTCACCCCAGAGAAAACAACCAAGATGGGAAACATGTAAAGATTCCCTGAATGCCTTGGAGAAACTTCAAATACCATGCTGCTACACCCCTGCAGGAAGTATCAGTGCTATAAAAAGAGAGATTCACATCTTCTCTGATGTTTCCATTGAAGCTATAGTTGCTGTGGCCTATCTCAGAGTTATACAATTAGAGGGAAAAGTAACTGTCAGATTTTTCCTTGGTAAGGTGAAACTCACTCCAAAACTGGCTCATACCGTGCCAAGGCTCAAACTTTGTGCAGCAGTGTTAGCCATTATTGCTGAGCTTATAAATCTTGAAATGGACATGAAAATTCATTTGTTTGACTTCTACACAGACAGTAAAATGGTCCTTAGATACATACACAACCAAGCAAGAAAGTTCTATGTGTATGTCAGTAACAGGGTAGAACACATTAGAAAATGTTCTGCTCCAAACCAATAGCATTACATTCCTACTGATGTCAACCCTGCTGATTGTGGCACCTGTACCTTATCAGCATCTGCCTTTCAGGACATTTCTTGGACATCTCCCCCAGGATTTATTCTCCAAGAGGTTATTACAAAATATGTTGATTCCAACTTTGAACTGGTAAACCCTGATTCTGACAAAGAAATCAGACCTACCACCATTACACTTACCACTTGTGTGAAAGCTAAAGTGGGGCCGAGTTCTCATCATTTTAAACATTTCTCCAGGTGGTCATCTGTCATACATGCCATTGCATAACATATCCATGTTGCTCACCTATTTGTAAACAAAAACAACAACCCTAAAGCCTGTCATGGGTGGGATATATGTAAAGAACATCCTTTTATCAATGAAATCACTAAAGCAGAGCAAACAATTATCCAAAGTGTTCAACATGAGGTGCACTCTCAGGAAATCCACAGCCTTTCAAAGGGACTCAATCTTTCTAAAGGTAGCTCTCTTTATAAACTGAACTCAATAATCAACAACCAGGATGTTCTCAGAGTTGGAGGACACTTGGGAAGGGCTGACCTCAATGATATAGAACAATATCCTGTCATTGTTCCAGGCCAACATCACATTGCAACATTGCTGGTAAGACATTACCATGAGCAAGTTCAGCACCAAGGTTGCCACTTTACTGAAGGTGCTATTCGATCCGCAGGTTTGTGGATTGTCAGTGCTAGAAGGCACATATCCTCCATACTTCACAAATATGTCAAATGTCAAAAACTGAGAGGGAGACACCACCAACAACAGACGGAAAATCTCCCACCTGACAAATTAAGCACAGAACCACCCTTTACTCATGTCGGCATGGATGTTTTTGGCCCTTGGTCTGTAGCAACCTGTAGAACCCATCACGGAGTTCCTAACAACAAATGTTGGGCCTTACTGTTTACTTGTCTCGGCATTCGTGCTGTGCACATTGAAGACATAGAGTCTATGGAGACTTCATGTTTTATTAATGCCTTCAGAAGATTTCTCTCTCAAAGAGGATCAGTAAAGCTCCTAAGATCAGACTGTGGCACCAGCTTCACAGGGGCAAACAATGATTAGGAAATTCTTAATTAGTAAAGGGTGTGACTGGCAGTTCAATCTTCCTCATTCATCTCACATGGGAGGTTCTTGGGAATGCATGATTGGGATCACTCAAAGGAGCCTAGATTCTATGCTGCTCAGTCTCAAATCTTCCCAACTCATTCATGAGATCTTAACTATCCTTCTGGTAGAGGTCTCTGCCATAATCAATGCCAGACCACTAGTTCCAGTATCTACAGATCCAGATTTTCCATTGTTGCTCACTCCAGCTAGTCTGCTCACTCAGAAAATCGGAGTAGTGCCTGACTGTCCAGGGGACCTTGACTGCTCTAATATTCATAGATGACAATGGAAACAAGTTCAACACCTTGCTAATGTGTTCTGGAGTCAATGGAGAGAGGAATACCTTTCCACTCTTCAAGGTCATAGTAAATGGCAAGTCGATAAGCCAAATTTAAGATTAGGTGATGTGGTTCATCTTAAAGACAAAGATAGTCATGGTAACCACTAGCCCATGGGACTCATACAAACTATGTCCAGTAATGATGGAAAGGTTTTGAAGGTTGAGGTCAAGGTAATTAATGAAAGCTCAACACAACTTTTCTTCAAACCTGTCTCCGATCTGGTGTTTCATCTTTTCAAGCATGAAAATGTATCTTCAGATTCTGCTACCTGAACTTTGATCTGTTCCCATTCCTGCTTGCCCAGGTCTTTAGAGGTGTCAGCAACAGCAAGAATTCATTATGATGTTTGCATTTATCCTCCTGTTCTCCCCTTCCCCTTGTTTTTCAGGTTCCAGAGGATAAAGAGGTTCCAAATATATCATGGACGTAATGTATATTGTTATTGTTGTTTGGTGAAATCTAAAGATTTCAGGTGGGGAGTGTCATTTTACACATACTAGTGTATTGCTGTTCAGCTATGAAATTGTCTTTTTTGTATTTTGCCCTAGCTGTTTTCCTGTAGCCTAGCTCTGTTAGCTAACTCCAAAAAGTATGGTTCGGATCAGCCACGGCTGTCAGAATGCCAAAGTGTAGTTCCAATCAACCACGACAGTCAAAATGTAAAATCTAAACGTAAGTTTATTTAGCAAACACAAACGTTTTCGTTACTGTTACGAACAGTAACTTCATCAGAGAAACCAACAGGATAAAAATCGTGCCAAATTTAAACAATAATAGGCATCATCACATTGTCAGAATGCCTCATCGATATTAGGACATATAAAAATATACGTGTTGTCAATGAAAATTCTATAAACACACGACTAAAACTAGTTAACGTTGTCGAACCAAATTATTGTTAATACTGATGTATACAATTAAACTAACCTGCTATATACAAAAATACTGTTCATTAACATACATCTCCTAAAATGATGGGGGGGGGACCAACCTCATTATTGTTGGAGGCCCGTGAGCTGGAGTGGCAACTTACTTTAGATGCCTTCACTTTTCCAGGGCTTAACGAAAATTGCAACATAATGTGCCTTTTAAAATTAAAAAGTTTGTTGAGGTAATAGACTTTAGAGTAGTACACTAATTTGCATGTGTGCCCAACTTCTTGATTGCAAAATATAATAATAAAAAAAAAAATTTTTTTGAATGTCTCCAGTAGCATCTGATATTTTTAGGAGATGTATGTTAGTTCTGATGTAAATAGGTTCCTGCTCTTACATGCTGAACATTAGCTTTGATGTTGGCTAGCAATAATTTTATCATGATTAGTATACATTTTGTATATGAACATTTACATTTGTTTTTTGATACGGATGAGTTTTATTGGTACTAATTACATGAGTTCGAATTGTTGTTTAACAGGCACTTCACTTTAGCACCATGTTGGTTATTTTTACAATTTTTACAATTGCTAGAATGTTTTAGTATTTTTGTATATAGCAGGTTAGTTTAATTGTATACATCAGTATCAACAATAATTTGGTTCTACAACGTTAACTAGTTTTAGTCGTGTGTTTATAGAATTTTCATTGACAACACGTATATTTTTAAATGTCCTAATATTGATGAGGCGTTCTGACAACGTGATGATGCCTATTATTGTTTAAATTTGGCACGATTTTTATCCTGTTGGTTTCTCTGATTAAGTTACTGTTCATAACAGTAACAAAAACGTTTGTGTTTGCTAAATAAACTTACGTTTAGATTTTACATTTTGACTATCGTGGTTGATTGGAACTACACTTTGGTATTCCGACAGCCGTGGCTGATCTGAACTATACTTTTTGGATTTTTGTTTTGTCTATATTTGCTAGTTTACATTTCTGTTGGCTAACTCCACCAGTCTCCCTCATTTTCTTCAGAGTGTGTGTGTTAGACTCCATTGCGGACACATGTCTATTGCTGGAGTGTGCCAGAGCATCATTATTTGACCTATTGGAATGTCATATTATATTAAGATCTGCACAGTTTGGAAATTAAACTATTTTAACGGTCTCCACAGGTGTCGTTTCAATTAAGTCACTATTGGCTATTACTACCCGTGGTGGTGAGTAAACTTCTCAATACATTTTGCTACAGATTGGGAGATTACACTTACTATGCATGGCCAAGGGAGGCAGCAGAGTTAATGCATCTGACATTTCTGTTATATGCAAACCACCATTGCTGTATCTTGCACTATCCACTAAATATTTAAACTACAGTCACTGTATCTTACCTAAAATATTACCTTTATCTTAAATACATCATAATACAAACCAAAAATTACATCTGTGGGGGGAGGCACCCAGCTTGACCATTTTCAGGCGTAAAATAACCACAACAATGCAAAGAGATTTTAAATTAGCAGTAGCACTCTCTAATGTATAAATTAAGTGCAGCTGAGGTTGCTTTCCAGAAGTGGGTCGAGTTTTGCAGTCAAATCTAGTAAAAGAGTTCAAGACAGGATGGTTGTGTTACAGCTGAGCACAACAGAGTTATTATCTGCAAATACAAGTTTAAAGCAGACCACGAAAGCACATAGACTAATAAAAAGCATGTACTGCTACGTACCAACATGAATATGAACCACTAACAGCAGTAGCAGTAGCCACTTCTCTCACCAAGGTGGAACTGGCTGTATTAGTTTCAGATGCCCAATTACCTCAGCACAAAAGAGAGTGCAAAATCCAGTGTGTGTGTGTGTGTGTGTGTCTAAAGTTAATTTCCTGTTGTTTGAGTCTTTTACTCCAGCACAGCTTCACAGCAACCTTCAGGCTATATACTGCAGACTGATTTGGAGAAACATTGCCCACCATTGTGGCCTTCTCACTTCCCAGTTTTAGAAATTAGTCCTTATAACACAGCTTGTGACATTTTATTAGCTTCCTACAGCTGACTGTCCTCTGCAACATTCTTTTTTTTCAGTTGCCAGTTCTATCTGATCCACCTTAGCTTCTCCTGGGCTCTACCTGACCCACATCTGGGGCAGCTGAGGAGATTGAGCATGCCGGTGTGCAGTATCTTATCAGAGATGGTATTTTTTCCTGTTATGTCCTATCTTCTATTCTCACCATGAAAAATGTTTATATGTACAGGGGTGGGCATACAATTGGGATGTTCTGGTGTATTTCTGCACCTCCTTAGCACCTCAGCCAATGTCTTCCACCTACTCTAAGGACAATGCCTCCATCTACACACCCCTGACCTCTGCTAGGGATTAACCAAGAGGTGCTCCCAAGTGCATCCCTACCCCAGGATGGGCATTTCTATTCTTCCCTGCCAGCACTTCAGAAGCCCAAGCACTAATCGAACCTCGGTTGCTTGTGCCGTAGACATGCTCTTCTCAGTTTTCACCCATTCCTGAAATTAGCGTCATTACATATGGATAAAAGCAAGCATTCTTTATTCCAAATAGTAGCAGCATAGGTACAGTTACGCTAGTAGTCAAGAAGGAATCCTAGTTTATGACATTTTCTAAAAGCAGACTTTGATTAACAAATAAAGGTACTAGAGGTACAACTGTATTGAAACAAAGTGGCATGTATTACCCAATGCTTCATGGGAATCTGAAACAGAATGAAAACTAACTGAGAAGGAATGAATGGGGGTAGTGCAGAGAAGCTGAAATTAGTTACTAGCAGTAGAAACTTTAATCTTCATAATTCGGGTTCTAACAGTTCAGATCTGTGTAATGATAAAACATTTCCTAGGGGTTCAAGTCTGCAAATGGTTCAGATTTGCATTCAAGGGGTTTGCAGTCCTTAATCACAACTGACATACCTGTAATCTACAAGTGGAAAGTATTTGAAACAAATAAATACTGACAATCTTCAGATCCTTCACACAAGAAGAATCTTTATTAAATGAATTCCAGAAAAATGCACGTTTTCTTTAACAGAAGTTGACCTTTAATGTGAAACACTCTTCTTTGTAAGCACACATTGCTTCCAGAATGTCAGGTGTAACACATTAGCTGTTTCAATGGTCTAAACCTTAAGTCACAATAACCATTACAGCATTAGGTTCTCTCAGAAATTTTACCAAAAACTATGAATGTGAAGGAAAATAAGACGATGACTTCTTTTTATTTAACCCTGATAAAAATGGAAACCATATTCTATACTATTTGCTACATTGTTAATTACTGAAGCTCTCTTATCTAGCTGTTTAGAATAATGTTATATTTGTATTTCATGCCTTGCCTATAGGTCACCTTGGAAAACTACTAAGCAAAGGTAAGGGACAAAGAAAGACAATCACATTATTAGAGAAAAGTAGGCCAATATGGTGATATGAAGCAGGGAAGCATGTCAGAAAACGTAGATAGCTTAAAAGGAATGCTAACGTCTTCTTGACTGATGATATATCTGTTTTTGGCTTTTACTACCTTGTATTACAGAAGAAATAGGAAGAATATGTTAAACAATGCTATCCTTTTGTTAAAGTATAGAACCACTTTTCTCAACTAAAAGGCCACATTACCAACAGGCAAAAGAGGATGGTAAGGGAGTAGAAGAGAGAGAGAAAACGAGATTCATTTATTTTTCTGTGCTGTGAAGGCATGTGAAAGTATTAGCATGAGTGCTAAGTGTAACTTAAAGAGTACTGTGAGATTGTATTCATGCATAGAGCAATGCCATATTCAACTCAATCAAATCAATCACCATTTTATGAAAAAAATGTATGCTGGATTGCTTTTAACTTATTGCTAAAAGTTATTTCATGTGGGGTAGCTGCAGTCCTGCTCCCGTCTGGTAAGCAATACTCATATTTTTATATGTATTATAGAAAGTCTGTTGGTATTAAAGAGTAGAAAAAATGTCTTCTGTTTTAGACTTTGTAAAAGGGAGTGGAGCATTCTGTGGACCTTGAGAAAAATGCATCTAAGGTATCAACAAGGCATTCTAAAGAGACAAAAACTGCATACAGTACAAAATACATTAAATGCTGCCTGTCACAGTTCAAGGCACTGTGGATAAATAATCCTGACAACAGATGAAATGGCAAAGAAACAGCCCAGAAAACAGCATTTAAATAGCCTGATTTCATGCTCCCTACATGCACCATAACTTATTCTGCAGCAAATGAGTGCTGGTGTCAGACATGGAGAATTGCCAGCTTTCTTTAATAATTTCTACACCTTCGGTGTTAACAATTTTTATTAGTAACAGTAGTCTTTAAAGCTATGCAGTCTGAGAATTGCATTAACTGCTTTCTTGCAAGATGATGCAATCAAGATAATCTTGTAAAACTGTGTACCAGGGCAGCACAGTGCCAGGGCACTTCTATGGGCTAGGCTTGTAAAGGCCCCAGGGCCATTAGCTTAGTACACACCTATGAACCTATATACAGTCTTGGGGATCCTTAAAATATTTTTTCTAGAATAAAACATAACATTAGTGCTGCCAGTAAGAAGTAACACAAGATAAGACATTAAAGTGATTTGCTGTATCACAAGTAAATGACAAACCTTTGGAGCTAGACATACGTTATTTTGCATATACAATACCAGATTATGTTTTTTTTTTTAATTTTTGATAAGCAAGCCTTTTGAAATCTTTCTTGGCTCTGAAGACTTCTGTCATGATATCAAGAAAGGAAGATCCCAATGTGTTCTGCTACATAAGTTGTAGTATCCTACAAAGAGAGGTTGACAACAAGGTCTTGCAAGGGAAACATCCTACATTGACAATTAACATATGTAATGATGTACTAATGAAATGAATATAAGGAAGCTGCTATTCTAAAGTAACTTGCTTTTATTTTACCCAAATGTATTGCTGGTGTGTGTGTGTGTGTGTGTGTGTGTGTGTGTGTGTGTGTGTGTGTGTGTGTGTGTGTGTGTGTGTGTGTGTGTGTGTGTGTGTTTGTTTGTATGTATGTACGTATATATATATATATATATATATATATATATATATATATATATATAGATAGATATAGATATATATATAGATATAGATATATGTGTATATTGGGCAGCACAGTGGTGCAGCACATAGCTCTGTCACCTCATAGCAAAAGGTTGTCTAGTCTCATTCTCAGCCGGAGTGCCTTCTGTGTGAAGTATGAATTTCCTCCCTGTGTTTTTGTGGGTTTTCTCCAGGTGCTCCATTTTCCACCCAGAATACAAAGACATGCAGTAGGTGAATTGGACACTGTAAATTGGCCATAGGTGTGAATCTGCATGTAACTGTGTGTTATGGAAGTACAACTGTGACAAGACAAACCACCCGTCAGTGTAAACCTTGGCTCAAGATGATTGTCAGTGCTGACGTGACACCCTGACCCCACGAGCAAAATGGGAACCCCATGAGCAAAATGGGAAAAGGGATTGAGGATGGATGGATACATATATATATATATATATATATATATATATATATATATATATACATATATTTGGGTTTGACATTGTGCAGTGAGATCGTGGTTCAGTAAGGAACAGGAAATTAGCCCATTTCCTCACAGTAGTGCGATCTCGGAGTTGTTATATTTAATGTGCAAGGACTGTGGGGGGTGCAGGGGGGATAGCTCCACTGCAAAATAGTAGAATTAACACTGTAGAGTGTAATGGTATGTTAATGTGAATAGCAAAAGGTGAGTGATGTCACCTCCTGCTATGTCCAATACATCAAACTATGGATGTCGATGTATTCATTTTTGCCTTGGTTGCTATTTCAAAATTCCCAATTCAGCATTTCAGGAAAACATTCTGAACAGTCACCTGAAGCAGATTAAGAATTTCAATAGTAAACTATATATATATATATATATATATATATATATATATATATATATATCTGGCTTCATAGGTTAGTACTAGGCTAACTGCCCTTTCGAGACATTTTTAAGCCTAGCCAATTATCCCTTGTGAGACTCAAACCCTGTACCTTGTGTTTTCAAGGCAAACACCTTAACCACTAGGCCACCCTCCCAACCCTATGTATATATATACACACACACACACACACACACACACACACACACACACACACACACACACACACACACACACACACACACACACACACACACACACACACACACACACACACACACACACACACACACACACACACACACACACACACACACACACACACACACACACACACACACACACACACACACACACACACACACACACACACACACACACACACACACACACAGGTTTACTGACAATAATTGAAATATCCAAATGCAACCATCAAAATGTAAAATGTCAACCACAAAGCCTTGACAACATGAATGTCGGCACCCTACTATACGTGCACAGAGCATGCAAATCACTGAAATTCAAAAATAAAGATTACAGCATCATTTTCTTGTAGGGGCAAACCTATCTGCACCCCATCTAGGGGCTGAAACCCCATAATCCCTGCTAATTATATACACTAACTATGAGATTGCACAATATTGGGGAAAGGACATAGTCCCCAACCTGAGGACTTTTATAACCTTGCCCACCTGATGACATTCTGCTTAGTCTACCAAACTGTGTTAACTTAACAGCTGTTAACCAAATGTAGGTTCAGTGTTACTCATCTCCCTGTTTATACATTATAAACAATTGTTTGATACCTAATATACCATAATTTTTGGATGTGGTCACAAAGATAAATTGAATAGACAATGAAACAAAAAATATCAAAAGCACACTACAGACTTCATGTAGTTTTATAATCACTTGCAACTTTAACATCAACAGTATGCGTAAAAATAAAATTAATTGAAAGACAAAGATGCACTGAAAGAGTGGGTTTGTTCAATGCCGCCATTCTTAAACAATCAAGTAGCCTTCTCTAAGGATTTTAAAGGGAGAGTCTAAAATTCTGACTGAAAGAAACTTGTCCTAATTTCTCCCAGTTGTCCCTACCCACTTACCACATCATCATCAACCCTACTCCTGGTTTTAACTTACTTTATGCAGCCATGTTTTCATTCCCCATGATGAACATAATTAACAATATTCAGTCCCTGTCAAAGCTTTTAGTCCATGATCACAGGGAAACATTTATAGCACACAAAAGAACATTTGCAAGTTTTACGTAAATATAAGTTTAAGGGTTTTAGTTAATTATGCAGTTATCTGATTGTTCTGTAATTAGAAGGGATCAAGTGACTATATATACAAGTCAACATTTACCTAGATCAGAATTTCCAGTTCTGAAAAAGTCCACAAAAGTTAGAGGTAGACAAAAGTGAAAGTGCTTAACCATCTTTATTCTATATTTTATATATATAATATTAGTGTTATTGGAAAGATCACCCAGACTCTAATGCAATTTGTTGTGAGGAAAAGGTAAGTTTGCTTATGTTTTCTAGTATTTTATATTACTTTATTGCTTTTTCTGCTTCACATACTGTGATTTGTTTTCTTTATACAGTATTTTGCTTGTATTCTGCTTTTAATTACATATTAAAACTTGGACAGAGACCACAGGTGTGTCACTTCTGAGTCACACAGAAACCAGAACGTGTCAATTAAGGAGTCACACAGAAGTTAAAATAGGTCAATTAATGTTAATTATCTGTGAACTGAAGAGATGGAGCTTGGGAACTAAACCTTCTATTTGAGCGGTAAAAATAAAACATTTAAAAGCTGCACTGGAAAAGTTCACCCAGACACTGCCATAACTTGCTGTGAGGGAAAGGTTAGTTTGCTTTTGCTTTCTTGTATTTTGTGTTACTTTATTGCCTCCTGTTTTGTATACTGTGATTTGTTTTTTTTTACACTGTGTTGTACTTGTATTGTGATTTTAATTTCATATTAAAACTTGGAAAGAGACCACAGCTGTGTCTTTTGTGAGTCACACATTAGAACAGGTCAATTAAAGAGTAAGACAGAAATTAGAACAAATCAGTTAAGATTAATTATCTGTGAACTGAAGGGGTGGAGCTAGGAACTAAATATTCTATTTAAGAGGTAAAATACATTTCAAAGCTTTAGTGGAAAATCTCACCCAGACTCTGCCACAGCTTGCTGTGAGGGAAAAGTTAACTTGCTATTGCTTTCTTGTAGTTTGCATTGCTTTATTACCTTCTTCTGTTTCACACACTGTGATTTTTTTTCTTTACATTGTGTTTTACTTGTCTTGTTCTTTTACTTGCATATTAAAACTTGGCAAGAGACCATAGCTGTGTATCTTATGAGTCACACAGAAATTAGAACTTGTCAATTAAGGAGTCACACAGAAGTTAGAACAGGTCAATTAAAGTTAATTATCTGAGAACTGAGGAGATGAATCTAGGGATGAAGCCTTCTATTTAAGGGGTAAAATAAAACATTTCAAAGCTTTACTGGAAAAGCTTACCTAGACTCTGTCATAACTTGTTGAGATGGAAAGGTTAGTTTGCTTTTGTTTTCTTGTTTTTGTATTACCTTATTACTTTTGTCTGTTTTGTATACTGTGATTTGTTTTCTTTATACTGTATTTTACTTGTATTCTGGTTTTAACTGCATATTAAAACTTAGACAGAAACCCGAGCTGTGTTTCTTGTTAGTCACACAGAAATTAGAACATGTCAATTAAGGAGTCACACAGAAGTTAAAACAGGTCAATTATTGTTAATTATCTGTGCACTGAAGAGATGGAACTAGGAAAAAAAACCTTCCATTTAAGGGGAAAAATAAAACATTTCAAAGCTTTACTGGAAGATCAACCCAGACTCTGCCATAACTTGCTGTGAGGGAAAGGTTAGTTTGCTTTTGCTATCTTGTATATTGTGTTACTTTATTGCCTTCTTCTGTTTTGTATACTGTGATTTGTTTTTTTTTACACTGTGTTTTACTTGTATTGTTCTCTCAATTCCATATTAAAACTTGGAAAGAGACCACAGCTGTGTCTCCTGTGAGTCAGACATTAGAACAGGTCAATTAAGGAGTCACACAGAAATTAGAGTAAGTCAGTTAAGGTTAATTATCTGTGAACTGAGGAAGTGGAGCTAGGAACTAAACCTCCTATTTAAGGGGTAAAATACAAGCTTTAGTGGAAAATGTCACCCAGATTCTGCCACAGCTTGCTGTGAGGGAAAAGTTAGCTTGCTTTTGCTTTCTTGTATTTTGCATTACTTTATTGCCTTCTTATGTTTCGTATACTGTGATTTGTTTTTTTACACTGTTTTTTACTTGTATTGTTTTTAATTGCATATTAAAACTTGGAAAGAGATAACAGCTGTGTATCTCGTGAGTCACATATTAGAACAGGTCAATTAAGGAGTCACACAGAAATTAGAACAACTCAGTTAAGGTTAATTATCCGTGAAATGAGGGAGTGGTGTTAGGAAATAAACCTTCTATTTAAGGGGTAAAATACATTTCAAAGCTTTAGTGGAAAATCTCACCCAGACTCTGTCACAGCTTGTTGTGAGGGAAAAGTTAGCTTGCTTTTGCTTTCTTGTATTTTGCATTACTTTATTGCCTTCTTATGTTTTGTATACTTTGATTTGTTTTTTTACACTGTGTTTTACTTGTATTGTGCTTTTAATTCCATATTAAAACTTGGAAAGAGACCACAGCTGTATCTCTTGTGAGTCACACATTAGAACAGGTCAATTAAGGAGTCACACAGAAATTAGAACAAGTCAGTTAAGGATAATTATCTGTGAACTGGGGGATGGAGCTAGGAACTAAACTTTCTATTTAAGGGATAAAATACAGTTCAAAGCTTTAGTGGAAAATCTCAACCAGAGTCTGCCACAGTTTGCTGTGAGGGAAAAATGAGCTTGCTTTTGCTTTCTTGTATTTTGCATTACTTTATTGCCTTCTTCTGTTTCACGCACTGATTTGTTTTCTTTACATTGTGTTTTACTTGTATTGTTCTTTTAATTGCATATTAAAACTTGGAAAGGGACTATAGCTGTGTATCTTGTGAGTCACCCAGAAATTAGAACATGCCAATTAAGGAGGCACACAGACGTTAGAATAGGTTGATTAAGGTTAATTATCTGTGAACTGAGGAGATGGAGCTAGGAATGAAACCTTCTATTTAAGGGGTAAAATAAAACATTTCAAACCTTTACTGGAAAAGCTCACCAGGCTATGTCATAACTTGCTATGCGAGAAAGGTTGGTTTGATTTTGTTTTCTTGTTTTTGTATTACCTTATTGCCTTTTTCTGTTTTGTATACTGTGATTTGTTTTTGTTATACTGTATTTTACTTGTATTCTGGTTTTAATTGCAAATTAAAACTTGGACAGAGACCACAGCTGTGTTTCTTATGAGTTACACAGAAATTAGAACATGTCAGTTAAGGAGTCACACAGAAGTTAAAACAGGTCAATTAATGTTAATTATCTGTGAATTGAAGAGATGGAGCTAGGAACTAAACCTTCTATTTAAGGGGTAACAATAATACATTTCAAAGCTTTACTGGAAAAGCTCACCAGGCTATGTCATAACTTGCTATGCGAGAAAGGTTGGTTTGATTTTGTTTTCTTGTTTTTGTATTACCTTATTGCCTTTTTCTGTTTTGTATACTGTGATTTGTTTTTGTTATACTGTATTTTACTTGTATTCTGGTTTTAATTGCATATTAAAACTTGGACAAAGACCACAGCTGTGTTTCTTATGAGTTACACAGAAATTAGAACATGTCAGTTAAGGAGTCACACAGAAGTTAAAACAGGTCAATTAATGTTAATTATCTGTGAACTGAAGAGATGGAGCTAGGAACTAAACCTTCTATTTAAGGGGTAAAAATAATACATTTCAAAGCTTTGCTGGAAAAGCTCACTCAGACTCTGTCATAACTTGCTGTGAGGGAAAGGTTAGTTTGCTTTTGCTTTTTTGTACTTTGTACTACTTTAGTGCCTTCTTCTGCTTTGTATACTCTGATTTATTTTCTTTACATTATCCCTGGGATTCAGCAAGCAGCCGTGCAGGAATAAGTGTTTCCTGCATGGCAGGGACCATTCCTTTTCAGCACGGCAGTGCGCCATACATATGTATGAAGGTGGGCTGATGTGCTGTAAAATGGACATGGTTCCATGTACAAGTGCAGAGGGTGTGTCTGAGAGCAGAGCTCTCACAATATACACTCCCCTGCACTCCAGAATTGCCTTTCGGCAATTTAAAAGTAGCGAGAACACTCGTAACACCCCCAACTCATCAGGATAACAAATCTGGTCAAAGCCATAAGGGACAATTGTCCCTACTAAGACAAATGTTAGAATAACGCATGCAGCATAAGCACATAGTGCACACCTCCCAACCATCAGTTTAAGGAATGTGGACAAAGCCAAATGGGACAATCGTCCCACAAAGCAGAAAGTTGATAGAATAACAGGTTCAGCATTAACATGGATATTCTGAAGGGTACAAATAAAATAACACAACAAATATTTTTTTTTAAAACATGCAATAAAGTTTAAGCATAGCTGCGTGGGTGTGCCCATTGCTTAGCTATGCTTAGTCCAGCTTAAACAGCACAAGTAGTTAAATAGCAAGAGACATCCAGCATAAGCAGTATTGCAATAGTGTAGTCATTAGAGCATACGCTTTGCAAGCAGTCATTCATGGTTCAGTCTCTACTGTAACAAATTTGCATTTTACGTGTGAAAGCATTACATAAACATTTTTTTTAATAATTAGCTACTAAATAACATATATTTGTTAACCAGAGTACTGTTGTAGGTCCAGATGTGAGGTGTCAGTTAATAAGGTTGTGAAACCCCCATATAAACACAAGTGCCCCATACGGTATAGTCACATATGAATAAATGTAATGAAAGCACATTGGGGGATATCAGGGACAGTAAACAAATTTATATGAATGATGAATCAATCCCATACAGCAGATAGTCTATAAAATAAAAAATAAGCAATGCTAAGCATTGCACAGCTCTGTTTTCCAGGTGTAAGCATTGTGTAAATATGACTGCTAAGCAATGAGTAGCCCAGCTCAGTGGATTTGCCCATTGGTAAGCAGTGCTGAACCTGCCCCTTTAAGCACTGCCAACCTTAGCTAAGCAGGTTTGCCCATAGCTTAGCTTAGCTCAGCATATTCAAAACTATCCAATCATGGCAAAGGGTGGGAAATCAGCTGTATTTAAGCCCCACAGGTGGGAATATAGCTCATAACTGGTTGCAGCTTCCCACAGTAGACAGTATGGCAGAAGTTGGTGAGGGCACGCACTTCCATGCATAGTGCTGGGGCATACAGGAGTCCAAGGTCATGGTAGGACTCCTGGTACAAAACCATTTTGAGAGACTGCTGCAGGGCTAGTGCCAGGGCTCCCAATATAAAGCAGAAGCCTGGGACCATCTTGTCCATGATATCACCAGTGCCACTGGTATCCCTCAGACTGGTGAGCAGGTCCAGCACCACTATGCCAACTTGAAGTGGAGAAAGAGGGAGCTCTTGGATGAGTGAGTCCAAGAAGCAAGGCAGAGGGGTGATGTCCCAGCAGTGTGTAAGTAGTCATACCAATAACTCTTTACTGATGTCCAGCCTGTGTATATGATGGATAGATATGCCTAAATATTTCTATGTTTCCCCTACAGCTACAGCTGAGCGGGCTGTGAATCAGGAAGCCCATGCGAGTAGGTTGCAAAGGCTGCATCGCAAGGCTGGTGAGTAGGAATCTTGCTTGTAGTAGTCATACCAAATAAATATAAAGTAGTAGAAAGTCACCTAGCAGTATAAAAGCCGTGTATGGGTTGTACTGAATAAACCAGACAATATGACAGTAATAGTCCCATATAGATCATATTTAAATAAAACTGCAACTGCCTGGCAATAAAGTTCTAAATCCTGGACTGGTTGTGTTTACTCTGGTATTGTATGGCATTTAGTGTTGCATTCTCTGAATAGTAATGTTGTGTTAACCACTGTTACCCACATTGTGGTGCATAAAAAAATCTCTAAGAATGTCTGTATAAGACTGTTGGAAGTGCAAGATCAGATTGTACAATCAAGAGATTCTTAGACAGAAAACACTGAAGAGATAAACAGCAGTATCCAAATAGCACACTCTGATGAAACTTAAATTGTTGTATTTTTTCCACACTGTGGTACATAAAACAATCTCTAAAAATGTCTGTATAAGACTGTTGAAAGTACAAGATTGGATTGTACAATCAAGAGATTCATAGACAGAAAACACTGAAGAAATAAACAGCAGTATCCAAACAGCACACTCTGATGAAACTTAAATTGTTGTATTTTTAGCAGACACAGCCATGGTTCGAATCCTGGGAGTGGTAGTAAGCTATGTGCATAATCATACCTCTCAACTGTACAGATGTTTGCAAAATGTCCAGATAATTGGCTCATATTTTCTGCCTGTTCCTCTGTCCCCCTGGCAAATCAATGGGGTGATCTCAGACTTGTAATCACTAAATAACCACATGCATTGGATTTTCAGACCTCAACACCTTCAGAAAATGTATATTAAAACAAATCCTGTTACTCTAGCAACTCTCCAAGTTTATGAGAGCAATATTCAAAATATGTCCCATTTTGTACGCCCGTTTTGTCAAGCTTTGTCCAGAATGTGTGCATTAAGAGATTGAGAGGTATGTGCATAATATTAACTAGGAATCTGGGAATATGTGTAGAAACAGTCAGGTAGTGTTAACAAACATTCCCCCACAGGTCTGTCAGATAAGAAAACTGTAACTGCCTGGCAATAAAGATTTAAATCCTGGACTGGTAGTGTTTACTCTGGTATTGTATGGCCTGACATGTAGTATTCACTAACATCTGGTATCAGAATAGTACTGTTGTGTCAACTACTGTTTTTCACACTGTGCTACATAAAAATATGTCTAGGAATGTCTGTATAAGACTGTTGTAATTACAAGGTCAGATTGTACAACCAAGAGAGACTTAGACAGAAAACACCGAAGGACTAGACAGCAATATCCAAACAGCACACTCTGATGAAACATAAATTGTTGTAATTTTAGCAGACACAGCCATGGTTCGAATCCTGGGAGTGGTAGTAAGCTGTATGCATAATCATACCTCTCACCTGTAAAGATATTTTCAGAATGTCCAAATAACTGGATCATATTTTCTGCCTGTTCCTCTGTCCCCCTGGCAATTCAGTGGGATGATCTCAGAATTGTAATCACTAAATAATGACATACATTTGATTTTCAGACCTCAAAACCTTCAGAAAACTGTATATTAAAACAAATCCTGTTACACTAGCAACTCTCCAAGTTTATGAGAGCAATATTCAAAATATGTCCCTATTTGTACCTCCATGTTGTCGAGCTTTGTCCAGAGTGTGTGCATTAAGAGATTGTGAGGTATGTGCATAATATTAACTCAGAATCTGGGAATATGTGTAGAAACAGTCAGGTAGTATTAACAAACATTCCCGCCACAGGTTTACCAGGTAAGAGATGTAGAATTTAGCTATAAGACAGTTGAAGTATACACTGTGTACAAACATACCACTGCCCAAACCAAGCCGTAGGGTATTGTAATAATACCTGTAGAGTAATGATTAGAGTAATGGTCATTAAAGTTGTGAGTACTGCAAGGATATATAAGTTCTTAATTGATATCCCCCCACACCATATCTGCAACAATAATCTAAACACATAAATCAATGGGTATGTTTACACCAAACCTACTGTTGGGACATATGCCCTGTTGTTCAAAAAATATTGAAAGGTGTTTCTATTTATGTTCCATGTTGAAATACTATCATTGGTGGCCTGTTGCTATCAATGTAACCTGCATGCTGTTGTAATGACCACTGTTTGCTCCATATATGCATGTGTTCTGTTTACTATGCAGCTGTTCCAAATCTGGTGTATTGGGTTAATGGAAATATCTATGCATGCTGTTATAACTAATCCTGGATTGTGTTGACTATTACTATCCCACATATGTTCTAAAACTGCAACACCACAGCATGTTTGGGAAGGCCAGTCCCAGTGGACCCACCTCTCCCATCTCATCTGACCATGACACTGGACCCCAGCATGTCTGGGACCCAACCCGGGACCTCCTTGTCTGCTAGTCCTGCACCACCTGCTGGTGGAACAACCTCAGGGGATGGGGCTCACCCCCCCACCCTGGGAGTGGGCGCAGACAGGATCCTTTCACCCGAAGTCAGGTCTGGGGATTGGTGCATAGCGAGCTCTGAAGGGAGTTTGGAGATCTGCTACACCAGCTTGAGGGTTGCGTGGTGCATTTAGAGGGTCAGTCTGCCCCTCCTGGTCAGCTCCCAGCACAGCCACCTTCAGGGCCATGATGATGCAGTGGTGACTGCCCATGGGTGGGGACCTCAGTCTCACGGTTTCCATTTTGGGGGTCATGGGCTTCCGATTTCCAAACACCCCTCCCTGTCCAAGGTGTTTATCCCCCACATGTGTCATATACCGCCCCTGTATGCTATCTTGTCTGTCTTCCTACCCAACCTACCTCCTGAAATATACCTACTATCCTTCCCCAACATACCACTCTCATCTTAAAAAAAAAAAGGGGGCAATCTGTTCCCCAAAATAATTTCGCCCCATGCATAGCTGTTCATTTCGCACACATCTCCTCTGGACACATATAATTTGGTCTAATTGGCTTCACAAAACATTATTGTCATTCTCAGCCCTCTCTCAGGGGTATGAGTGTCCAAATCTGCCTCCAAATTTAGTATATATGCACGGCTGTTGCTGTAGAAGAAATAGACAGCTATGGACCTTCCCTACACCTGTCCTGCAGATCCCTAGCTACTTTCCCTATTGTCTTTCCATCTTTGAGCCCCCTTTTACACCACTTTCCTATCACCCCTTTTTTCTTTTATTTTAAAGAAATTAACATGGGGTAAGTGGGAGTAAGCACTTTTAAGCAGCAGTAAGCAGGGTTAAGCCTGTTTGCATGGTGCTAAGCAGTGCCTACACAGATTAAGCACTTTCAGGCTGTCTGTAAGCATATTTAACCAGAAGTTAACATTGCTTACCACTATGCAAATGTGCACAAACCGGCTTAGAACTCCTTAAAAGTGCCTTGATCACTCTGTATGCAACAGCCCTTGTTCTGCCCAGCAACAAAATAATCAGCTTTTGCAAGTCTTGAATCCAGGAACCTGCACACCATAGGCATAGCAAGTTACCACTAAGCCATTTGAGCTGCAGATAAGTGTGATGTTTACTCAAACATATGCAGCACAGTCATTCAACAGTAGGGAATATATATATATATATATATATATATATATATATATATATATATATATGTATAATTGCATTCGGACATTGGATCCACACTCTGAGCCTCTCACTGCAAAACATCTGACCAAATACACTGTTAATGGCGGTGAAGGGGCCCAAAATATTGATCTCTTGTAATTATTGCCCTTATCCCTTTCTCCACAGCTGAACTGATCTGCCTTGCAACAAAATAACCATGACTTGGAAGTCTTGAACCCAGGACCCTGCACAACATAGCCACAACAAGTTACCAATAAGCCATCTCAGCTGTAAGACACTGTGATGATTTCTCTAACATATCATGCAGAACAGTCAGTCTACCATAGGGAATGTACAATGTGGAAGCACTAAACATTCTAATGATACATATAGACACACACATATATATATATGTGTGTGTGTGTATATATATATATATATATATATATATATATATATATATATATATACACACACACACACACACACACACACACACACACACACATATATATACACACACACACACACACACACACACACACACACACACACATAAATTCACATATAAATATAGAAATACTTATAGATATATATAAAAAGAGTATATATACCATTATTCCTACAGTTGCCACCTTTTCAAATGGCCAGTGTCTGATTCTTTCCTACAAATGAGAATTATTGCATGAAACATATACCCACATACAATGCAAAGGACAGGATACCACACACAGTTTGCATACATATAAATGTGTATTTGTGTACTATTTCAGTTGTTTATGCCATTTCTTATAACATTTAGGTGTTTGAAATACATAATAACTGATTAATGCAACTCTCAAACAAAACATAGTGCAGTAATCTGCAAAACATAACATACTTTTCTGTCTAGGCTAAAGCCTTCAAGTAGTACAACAGTAAAACACACACTTGCCTTGAAGATAAGAATCAATCAACACTTAATTGCAGATGTAGTTCAACAGCCTCCAATTACACTCTGTACTCAACCCCTAGGAGGAAAAGTATTAGTTGTCACAATGTAAATGTGTGTGTTACATAACAATGCTTAACTTAAAACATCACCATCACACTGACAAACAGAACTGTGTGTAAGACAGTAAGGTCTAGCCTACCACTGTTCCCATGGTGTAATGTATGAAAATGTACAACCATATACCTTAATGTTTCTTATTACTGATATCCCTCACATGTTGTAACAGCGTCAGTTAAAAACATTTAATACCCCACCCCATAAAATGTCTTACAAGGGCATATAACAGTGTTCTCCATACACTGACCTCTGGACTGTACAGGGTCACTCGTGTTTTGTCCAGCTGTAGCTCTCATACATACAGAGTCTACCCCACAATTTGTGCAGGAGTCCACAACATCATTGGAATGATAGCAGGAATGTCAGCACTAAATAATGATAGACCATTACCTATCAACCTCTTACTGCATGACATCTGGACAAAGCCTGGTTTATAGTTGGAGGACAGAGTCTGAAGCACAGGGCCATATTTGAAATATTGCTGTTGTACACTGTGAAAGTTGCTGGTGTTACAGGATTGGTTGCAACATACCCTTACTCAGGAATATGAAGTCAGAAACACAAATGGATATTGCCATGTACTGATAGCAATCAATGGAGAGAATGCCACTGATATGTCAGGGGCAAGACCTGTGTGAGGAACAGACAAAACACAACAACCAATCCTCTGGCCTTTATGTGGATAGGCCCACAGTTGAGAGCTATGCAGACAGACTACATTTCATGCAAAACTAGCATGTACACACACACTCTGTAAAACTGGCAGTATCCAATGCATATAACAGCAATACTCACACAATATCCTTAGGTCTGGAACCTTATACAAACAAGTAGTTGGCCTGTGTCCACAAGTCCTGTTGTAAGGGTATTACTACCTGGTGTCTGTAACACCGCTGTCCACACACAGGAAGGATGTCTTCCATACAGAAAAGGTAAAGGGACAACACCCACATGATGTAGTCATTTATAGTAGTGGGTTGCTATGACATTGGGTATTGGAAGAACTACACAGCTGTCTGCATGCAATTAGCAAGTGGGGAACACGAATTGGTGCAGAGGTCATCACCTGATCATGAGCATCACCTACAAAAGCCATGTTGCAACCTATTAAAACCAGCTCAATCCCTGTAGTGGAGAGAGAAAGCAAGAAAGATAGAGAGAAGTAAAAAAAAGGAAAAACAAAAATAATACTAAAAAACATGAATACTAAAAAAAACAAACAAACAAGGAAGACATCAACTGGAACACAGAAGAGAGCATAATAATAAAACAGATATGTGAAACATATCAGCATGTAATTGAATGTAGTACTTGGTCTGTAACAATAGGATAGAAGATTTTAAAAGATTTATATGTGCCATCAAGACTTGCTGTAATGATGTCCTGCTAGAACAACTGCTATGGGCATAGCATCCGGCCCTGTGGCAGTGGGCCATACCTGTCAACTGCGCAGATCTTGCACAGAATGTCAAAATTTAAGCCATCATAGTGTTTGTTCTGTTCCTCCAAACATCTATATTAGTCTGACAAATATCTGAAGGTGGAAGTAATGAAGCCATTACAGACACATGAGTTTCAGACCCCTGTGCAGTACCTGTGTCAACAATCACCTAAAATCTGCATACATGTCGCCTATGGGATAGGGTAATCAGATGGAAGAGTTGTTCCACAGGAAACATCATCCAAGGCTCTCTACAATGCATAACATCAAGTCTCCCAAAGGCATGTGTTGCAATGTGTAATAGTGTACTGAGACCAAGGCTGAAACCTACAGACAGTATTAATAAAGATACATGTGGCACACAAGCAACACCACCTCATGCCCACCATCCCCATTTTTACCTTGCTGGTGCCAGTGTACACCTTTCTGTTCATTAACAAGAACTAGGCCGGTAGACATGGCATTCTGAATTTGGAACACTGCAAAGTAACACTCATGTGTGGCCTATAGCTGTCAAGCATCTGCAATAAGCCTGAGGATGGGGAGGGGTGTCATCCTGAAACACAACAGTGAACTGAAGTATACATCCAAAGCTCACTAAGAATGGCTGTATCTGAACTCAGTCAAGGTCATGAATTGTACCAGACATAACCCTGACTCCACAGCTATAGTGAAGGCACTGTGTGACCTCCAAGGGCTGTTCACATGAGCTGACATTGCAATCCAGCAGATTTGGGGGACATTTGGAGGGCAGAGTGACCACATAATGGCAAGTGAAGATGGGCCATGCTAGTATACCCCTTCCAGGAATAGTGACTGCTGTAGTTCACTTAACAGATGCTGCAACAAACCATTGTGTTAAGGGTGTGTTCACTTATGCAACCCACATATTGCATGCATCTCATTTAGCATCTGCACGACTAACACATTTGTTTGATACTGCATTTGATTGCACTGGTTATATGTCACATATCAGGTGTGTGTAATGTTAACATATGCAGTACTGTGGCCCCACTGCATATCATGGAAGAGGCTGGCATGTCAACAAGGGTGTATACACTTCTCATATCCACATTAAGCTTTGAAGGCTGTCAGTGTAATCAGATTTTACTGATCATACATACACTGTTGCTGATGAGATCTGGAAATCAGAGGTCAGGCATTAACTGTTGACATCAGTCCTCATATCATCCCAGGTATGTGTCAGACAAACACATAGGGGCTGTGGGCAACAGATCATACATAACTGCCACACATATGCACATTCAGCAGTGGTGTGTACACTCGTGAGGTATGGTGCACAGTACATGTCATGGTGCTGTACAGGTGCTTAGCAATACTGTGTACATGGGTGCAGTGTGTTCCAGGGGAAGGGGCATCACATACTAACACAACTCATGCATCACAGAGATGTATAAATTTGGTAACAAGGATTGAGTATAGCTGCAGTGCATGCTGTTGAGTGCCATATGTCATGCATGTTAACTGTTGGGTAGTGAGAGATCTGTGTAATATCTTTGTGCCACCTCACCTGTAAGTGTGTGTGTGCGTGTGTGTGCGTGTGCGTGTGCGTGTGTGCGTGTGTGCGTGTGTGTGTGCGTGTGTGTGTGTGTGTGTGTGTGTGTCTGGGTATGTGTGTGATTGAGTGTGTGCAGAGATAAACAATAATGTACAGGTCTTAAACTACATTTTTTGTTTTCCCTTCACAGGTGATGAGGTGGGTCAGGGTCCCTTCTGCAGGCAAACTGATGTTAGTGTCCATACAGACTCTGACAATGATGATAGGTATGGTGAGGCACAGGCAGAATTGCCAGGGGCTGAAGCTGTACCATCGGTTGACATCCCACTTTTATCCACCCCATCCCCGCACACAGTCACAATGCCCATACATACCTCATCACCAGTGGCCATAGATGAGGGACAGTTGGCGTGTGGTGGCATGGGACAGGACAGTGTGGGGACTATGGCAAGTGTGTCTGTATACAACAGCCATAGCCGGATGACCGGCGAGGTACCACACAGGCAGATGTACAGGGGTGCTCATAGGAGGGCTGCTGACCATTATGCCCGAAGCAGAAGTGCCACAGCAGGTATCACCAGATGCATGTTTTGGGCCATCATGGAAGCACAGGCACTTATGGAACATTACACCAGACAGATTCTGAGGCTCTGGAGGGCTACTCATTCTGCTGTACTTGACAACATTCGTGATCTTGCAGGTGCCCACCTTTATTTTGCAGAGGTCCTGGATAGACAGTTGGGTGAGATGGTGGGATTCCTTGACCATGTGGTGTCTGTGTTAGAGCATATGGTGGGAGTAGGGTATCAGCCACATGGACGTAGGTCAGCAACACAAACAGGTGGAGGTCTACGTGGATGTGCAACAAGTCACAGCCACTCCCTTAGTGACAGTACCAGCACTGCAGGGGGTTGCTGTCCACACCACAATGCAGCAGGCCACATGCACATGATCCTGGCCAGTCCTAACAGGGACGCGGATACAGCGGACAATTGTCACCATCGGGGGAGAGTAACATATCTGGACTTCTACCTGGTAGTGCCCATGGAAACCTTGGCAGGCGCAGTTCCTGTGTCTGTGGCTGGACACTCTGAACTGTACACCTTGCCATGTATGGTCTGCAGCTGTCCAACAAATCCCTCTATAGGGCAGCCACATGGCAGAACTGTGTGCATACACACACACACACACACACACACACACACACACACACACACACACACGCACACACACGCACACACACACGCAGACACACACACACACACACACACACACACACACACACACACACACACACACACACACACACACACACACACATCACCAACACAGCTAGAGCACCTCCATACCTACACACACCACATCTGCAGAGCCCAGTTGACAAAGAACCACCTAACACACACACATGATGTCAACCAAATGGCTCAATCTTGGTCTCTGGTAAACCCACAACACACCCTGTGCATATGATGATACCTGTGCTACATCCCTGTCATCCATACCATCGATGCAGGGACATGCTAATATGGTTCTGATGCACAGGGTTAATGTACTAAGGTTTACCAATGTAATGCTGTTGTACATGTTTTCAGCTGGAATGGTTAATGCTTACATGTCAGGGTGTGTAGCTCTCCAGTCTTAATGCATTATAGCTGTTATTAACACTGACTGATTGTGGTCTCCATAATGTATTCAGTTTGTGTTGTAGGTGTCTATGATGTTGGTCTGCTGTCCTTTCCTTAAAGGGGCATGGCACTGTGGTGACACATTGACTGTGTCATATCCTGGGTATAGCTGAACACAAGTAACAGATCTGTATAACAGTTACTGCATGTGCCACATGGCTGATAGGTCTGAGGGGTGTATACAGGTGAGTGCATGGTGGCTGATGTCAGCAGTTCTTCTAGAGTGGACAATGGTAAGTGTACTGGGTGGCACACACCAAATGTTTGTAAATAACACACACACACACACACACACACACACACACACACACACACACACACACACACACACACACACACACACACACACACTTTGGTGTTTATGCAATACACAGAGAATACTGTACACATGGATGTACTTAATTTTGCAGTGAACTCATTTTGGTCTATGTAATTCCACCAAGACCAAATAGGCAAAACATCACATCAGTAAATAATCAGTCTTCCAGTTTAATGTCATTGACAATGGTACTTGCAGGGTATCTGTCCTCTTCCCCAATGTAGTGCAATCCTGGAGTTGGTAAACATAGGTGTGCTGGTGTGGGTGGCACAGCACCCCACTTTGGAGGGTGTGGGGTGGCATAGAATCACACAGAGTGTGATTAACAACTACTTAACCTGTTAACATAAACTGTACAGTATAACAGCAGACTAAGCAGGGGGATACGCACAGCAATAACCCCAATGTGGGTGGCTGTGCCCACAACAACCACACCCAACTATATATACCAACTCCAGTATCGTTGTACAGCTGTACAGTGGGGAAGAGGGCATTTACACATCTACTACTAGTTTTGATAGAATGAATTTCCACAAGATGATTCCTTTGAAATGTTAGCTTTTGCTGTTAGTTCACCTCCTGAGACATGTATTTTCTGCAAACTGAAGTAGATCCCTTCACATACACACACACTTACTTGGCAGCACTGAGAGTAGAACCCCTACCTAGGTACTTATTGCTACTAATGTGTTTGGCCTTAATTGCACACACTACAGAGCTTTTAGGATGAAGTGTGTCCTGAGTTTCTTGTTAAGTGAAGAACATTACCAGGCCTTGTACAGTATGGTAATGGGGGATGTACTGGTTGTTAATGCACAATACATAGTATGACATACTGTCATATACACATTGACAAACACATAACAGTTATAGACACATCTGACAGACCTGGGTTTAGCAGTGATAACTACCTTGTCAGTGAATCCATTCTGTTGCACATAACACATGTATCATTGGGCTGGCTAGTGTAACCATTTACCTGTATGGTTGATGGTGACAGCGGTCCTCTTACAGTGGACCTTGGGACATATACTGGGGGTACCGTGGTGTAAAGACTATATCCAGCACCCACACCCCACATTGGATATTGTACTCACTGAAACCCATGATAATGCTCTAACATACCCACAATCACACATTGACCAGGACTGCAATACAACCCCTTGTCTATCTAATCAGTGCTACTACAGGTATATGCATTTATTGCACATGCCACAGGGATAGTAGGGTGAGGGATTGCCATGGCTCTCCTAATGTCAGCAGCATCACTATCTCTTATAATGTAAGGCAATATTGTATTTGGAGAATGAGGCCTCAGAATGCTGTCTCCTACAAATATACACAATCGCACACATACGCACACCTGCCAGGACTCAGAGGGTAACCCATGCCTATCTACCCATTTGTAGAGCAGTGTTATGCTGGTACTTCAAGCTCCAGGTAGCCCATAGGGTGAAGAGTGTAACAAGGTACATTTAACATCAATTACAGCAGCAGCCATTTCTAAGTATGGCAATGGGGGTGTATTGGTTGAGAAGGCCCTCAGGGTATTGTCAACTGCAAGTTTACAAACACACAGACACTGGTATTCTCAGTAATGCACACTGACATATTTGTCAGTACTGGGGTCCATAGCTGCAGGTGTTCCTAGGTGTGTACCAGGCTAATGTCCATGGAGAGATGAAGAGAGTAAGGCAAGTGGGTACACTGGTATCATGCCACCTGACATTTGTCAGCAGGCCATCTATCAACTGATGCCACTTGAGTGATCCCCAGGGTGACAGTTAAATTCAACATCCAATCATCTGGTTTTCTCTTGCAGAGGGCCAGTAAGGTGTTCCAATTGACATGTATGCAACATATATTACATAACATGGCCAGTGTCTGGGTTACAGATCTGTACCTAAGCATGTTCTGTTGACTGTGGTAGTCTGGTTGAGGTATCCATGGGATATGGTGCATACAGGGTGGGGTTTCCTAGCTGTGGCATTCATACACAGCTGGGCAGACATGTCATTGTCAGTCAATCATAGTTTGTCTGTAAGCAGCCAAGATGGATACCTGACATCTGCACATCTGTACAGAGGACTGACAGAAATCAGCTAGCCAACAGGTTATGCATTAGGATGAATGTTTTGACAGATAGACATCTGACACTGATAGGTATGCCATAATTACATGACAGCAGCCCTCAATGACATGTCCTAAACACATAGTAGTCTACAGTTAATATCCACACATCAGATCAATATCCAGTAGCAGATATTAAATAACATACAGCTCACACACCAAGAACATGATAGTCAGTACTCAAGAGTCCAGCTTTGCATGCAGGGGCGTATTTATTTATTTTTATTTATTTTATTTTACATTTGTTGACCGGGCTAGTCCAACTGGATATATTTCCATTTTCAGCAGAGGCCCGGGGAGAAAAGCTCCACATTTAAAAAAAGGAATTACATTTTCACATTTATTTTTATTTATTTATTTTTATTTATTTGGTTCCAGCACTACAATCTGCAATCTATTCTTACTTGGAAAAGCACTGTTGAAAGTAGTAACATAATGATACAATACATGCAAGTGTGACTGAATATAACCTGGGATACTACCCATGAATTTAACACATACAAAGAGAAAAGATTGTTGTACTAGCCATGTATACTCAGGTGTCCCATACAGTATACTCACACCCCTTACTACTGTAATGACAGCACATAGAAGCATGTTATGTATATATTTATTGAACCTTTCTTTGTATACATCGTTCAGAATACGCACCACACGATCCCCAGAATATTGAATACACAAGTTGCATTATCGGCTTTTGCTGATGATTTGAATCTATACTTTCAGTATCCCAACTCTGACTTACCCAAAATTATAAATGCAATTAATAACTTTTCTAGTGCCTCTAGCCTCCAAATTAATAAGAAAAAATCACATATCCTCCCAATTAACCCTGACGCTCATAAATCCTTTTTCCCCTGAATCTTCCTTCCATATTTCATATAGTATCACATATCTCGGCATTAATTTTGAACACAACCAAGCCTCTATTCTTCAAAATAATTTACTAAAATCATGGGCTACTATATGCCAAGACTTACAAAGATGGAAACTCCTGAAATTAGCTTTTCTTTCTAAAGTAGCCATTGTGAAAATGAATATTTTACCGAGACTTCTCTATCAATTTAATGCTACGAATATAATGATATCAAATAACCTTTTCTTCAAATTCAACAAAAACATAGCAAAATTTCTTTGGTTTCCCAAGAAAGTCAGGATCTCTTACTCTAAACTCACTTTCCCCAAAGAGAAAGGAGGGGTGGGCCTTCCAAATTTTCATCTGTACTATACGATTATTTGCTCAAACAGACTATGGTCCATCTCAAACATGAATACTAATTCACACACCCATGTTTCTGCCTGGTTGAAGATATGGCACCGTCATGTTACCTCCAATAAAATCAACCCGAAAGCTATCCCATTTCTTTCCCATATTTCTCTATATAATTCCAAATTACTCCCCTTACTGAAGCATAAAATTAGATTATTCCAAAAAATGATTAAGGACATTAATCTTGAAAATACTCTTCCCCTTCTACAATCACTGCATCTTAATCCAAATCTTAAAATCAATAACAATATGATTGATCTCTCTGAATTCCCCCTTATCACGGACTTTACAGTTTGGGGCCTTCTCAAACATAACTCCCTATCGATTGCAGAACTACGTGTAATTCTCAAGGCCAGTAATAAATACACAGTCATTCTCCGTCAACTACAAGAAATCATATCCTCACAAATTGTCTGCATTCCATCTGATTCACTGGAAATTAATAAACTATCTGAAATTATCTCTACACTTTCAACCCCCCCAAAAAAAACATTTCCTCCTCTTACAAGTTACTAAAACCATTACTATACAATAATAATTGCCTTTTCTTCACCTTCTGGGACAATATAAGTTCTCCTATCATGGAGGATCAAAAGCTTCTAGCCATAAAAACCACTCTAGAACTCGCCCCCTTCAAAAAATTATTATATACCCAACTGATGTTAAATAACAACTTGTACTATACACCTGTAATACTCAATAAATTTAATCCTAACAACTCCTCTGCTTGTACATGCTGCCCTTGCTTGAGCGCAGATCTTCTTCATATTATGTGGCACTGTAACCATTCTTATAAATTATGGTGTTCTCTCAAAGTGCGACTAAAAAAAATGGGTTACTACAATTCCACACTCTCTTGGGAAACAGCCATATTAAATATTCCCCTTTTCAAGATGCCTAAATTACACCTGCACATTCTAATCAATCACTCTCTGTTCTCTAATCAAACTCTACATCACTAATAATTGGATAGATTGCACAAAAATGTGTTGGCAGGGTTTCAAAGAGATGGCAATGAAACATATATCAGCACAAAAACTCATTATTCTTGGTCCTGGGAAGAAAGCCTATTTCACCAATCTATGGAAATGCCTATTAGATGTAATTTTATGTGACTAATGTCTTATGTCCACACTTTATTTGACATTCCCTTTTGAATTCGTTATTTATTTATTTACTTATTTATTTTATTTTTTTTCTCTTTCTTTTTGGATATTGCCTTCCCCTACAAATTATACCCGTTGGGGTGTCTTTATTTTACGTTTACAGTTTTTTGGTACTGTCTGTATACATTTAAGGTAGCATGGTATTTTTTTTTTTTTTTTGTAAATAGTGTTTTCTTAGTTTTTTTGTTTTTAGTTAGATCTCAATGCCTCCTACAGCTTTATATTCCTCATTTCCTTTTTACTCTGTAATTGTAATCAAGTTCTTAATGTTATTCCTTGTTCATGGTTTCATTTACATGTTTCTAATTTAGGAATGTTCTGTATTTCTATTCTGTATGCATTGTTCTTATTTGAAAAATAAAAAATTATTTGAGAAAAAAAGAAGCATGTTATGTACATGGAATTATATACACTTATTAAAGATGTAATTACCCTGCTATTTTATCAGACTGGAATGTGATCACTGGTTACCAGGACTGAGCTATTCTTAGCAGGTGTAAGCATTCCTTAAATGTAAATGCTAAGCACATTAGAAAACTGGTAAGTGAAGCCTAAACGGTATAAGCACTTATTCATTTAACAGAACATTAACAGTGCTTACCGTTGGGCAAATCCGTTTAAAGCCTTTGAAGGTCTTGAACCCAGGACCCTATACACTATAGTCACAGCAGTTAACCACTAACCCATGGAAGCTGTGAAGAAATCTGTTGTTTTTTTCAAATATTTCATTCAGTACACATACTTAATAATAGTGAACAACTGCTTTGACTACTACAATTGTTTAGTATTTGTAAGTGAAAATAGTGTTGAATCAGTCATGTTGTTATATCTAAATATACACATAACAGATAAATATGGTGGGATACATCTGGGAAGGTATATACAACACTTATGTTTACACATAACAAAGATATATATATATATATATGTATATATATATATATATATATATATATATATATATATATATATATATATATATATATATATATATAAAACATACACCCATGACATGAAGTGGAGTCATACCTCAGCACCATAAGTCACAACCTCTTAGTGCAAGGGAATGTAATGTAAGTATTGCAGGTATAAATGTAGAATGTTGTTACAGTAACAGAGGTTGTGTCAACAGACATGTTGTGTAGGAAGTCACTTCTGATACTGACATGTACGCCATCAGTTACTGACAGACGTCATAAGATCGTCATAGTGAAGTACCACAAAAATCACAGTAATGATCCTGTGGAATACAGCAGAGACATGACCAATAAACGTAGACAGTCTGACACAATCTGGTCAGTGCAGAGGTATACACAGAACTCCTTAGTGCAAGATGAGTGGACCAAGCCTGACAAAGGGGATGTTTACAGCCATGAAAATGGGGATATCACACAAATACTGGAATAGATAAGCTCACACAGTTGATGCATTCACACCCTCCTGTCTGTCCTAACACATTAACTGGAGGTGCAGAGGTCCCAAGCCCACATACTTCCCACTAGTTAGTGACATACATCTTTACAGCATCCCACTGCTTTTTCAGAAATACAACACTTATGTTGGTCAGGCAACAGTACGTCTGACAAATATCTGGACATAACATCACACTAGGTAAATACACTGAGGTGCTAGGCATGCCACAAAGCACTATGTAAACTATAGGCAGACTGCCACAACACTGACTCAAGTTTCCTATGGGGGAATACACATGTACTTGCAAATATAGCAGGCACTACAGGCATGTAACAGCATGGAGTAACATACACCAGTGTGAAAGTGCATACCCACAACCAATCTCAATAGTCACAGTCACATTATGGTAAGCCTAATTAATAGTACAGTATATGGACAGTGTGAACAAAACCATCCTTATATTTGCCATTCACACACTAACCCTACATATACTGGCCTAAGACATAGTGTAGTCTGATGCCTGAATGTGGTATGGGACATGTCTCAGTCTGGCCCTACAAACATATACACTGATAGGGTACCAGAAACTGAAGCAGCATGCAATGTCAGATAGAACAGGACCAAGAACACTGACATCTACCACAGTCTGTACACAGGCCAAGTAACATATTCACAATATGCTGCTGCACAATACTGACACTCTGTCAACAATCACCATAAGTACACTGACCTCACTACTGTACAGACTACAACAGAATGTCCAGGTTTTGTCCTCAAATATAAGGCCTACTATATATAACATGTCTAGCAGTCTGATATCTCACTGGCTTATCAGGTATGATGTCAGTAAATAATGATATACTGTATATATGTACCTCTTACTGTATGACATATGGACAAAGGGTGACAGACTTGGGGGACAGAGGCACAAGCATAGGGCCAATATTGACATACTGCTGTGATAAACTGAGAAAATTCCTGGTGTAACAGGGTTTGTTGTGACATAGCTCTTCTGAGGCCTATGAAGTCAGTAACTCACATAGATGTCACCATGTACTGACTGCAATCATCAGAGTATGTTACTGCATTTATAAAGGAAGGAAATGTGTGAGTAACACACCACATGTAAGACTCCAAACTCTGGCCAGTCTGCAGATGGCCCTACAGGTGAGAGTTTCCTCAGCCACATAACACTGTCATGCCAGACTTTAAATCATTACAACAGCCATATCCACACAAACCCTGTTAAACCAGCATTACTTCAAATGTAGAACAGCAATACTTACATTCTGTCCCCATGTCTGGAACATCCCCCTTCTGTTTGTTGGCCTGTCTCACACAAGTGTATGTTGTAAGATGTATTTCCAACTACCCTCTGTGATGCTGTTTGTCAGACACCTACATGAAGTCCTGCTCACAGTGAAGGAAAATGGCCAACACCCACATGAAGTGCTTAGTTATAAGAGTGTGTTTCCATGCAATTGGCTTGATACCACAGCTGTTTCACATGCAATTAGCAAGTGGGGGACTGCAATTCGTGCACAGGCCATCAGCTGATCATGAGCATTACTTACAAAACTCAAGCTGCTGCAAAGCAGATGTACTTTTCCACATCCACCAGAGAGAGAGAGAGAGAGAGACAGAGACAGAGACATAGACAAAGTAAGAAAGGAAGGGAGTAAGGGAGTAAGAGAGTAAGAGCCAAGCATTTTTGTGTATGATCCGTGGATGGAGAGTGGTATCTGGGTATTATAACGGTTGCCTATATTGTTCACTAATCCATACTGTGACAGAGTAATTGCACATGGCTGCACACATTTATGGCTGACAATTGTCTACAACAACCTCTTCAGTGTTTGAAAACTGTTGGCCTTGTAATGTGGACATTGGGACATATAGGTCATCAATATAATGATGTAGCAAAACCGACACTGCAATGGATTCTGTCATTACACAATCATCCCAACACCCACATAGGATACTGATGACACACACACAAACAAACACTTATCAGTATTGAGTTTCAAACCCCTACCTATGTATTGTTATTACAGTGTTACGCAGTTATTGCACGTGCCATGGAGCTTACATGTTGGAGTGCTGTCCAAGGGTATCTTTGAAGATGAGTGACATCAGCAACAGTGCTAAAGGAGGAGCAAGGGAAGTGTAGTAAGTGTGAATGTCCACAAAATCAGGTGTCAACAAAGACACACACATTACCACAGTTGGTAGGATTAAGATTAAAACTCCTACCTGGAAAGTTTGCTTCACTACAGTATTCCACAGTTATCACAAGTGCCACAGAGCTTATAGGGCTAAAACATTGCCAAAGGGTTATTTCAAGGTGAATGACATCAGCAGGGATGCTAAAGTAGGGCAATGGGAGGTGTAGTGAATGTGAATGGCTTCAAAATCATTCATCTCCACACAGACACACACACACACACACACACACACACACACACACACACACACACACACACACACACACACACACACACACACACACACACACTTGCCAGTACTGAGATGCATAGGTTCATTGTTTCACAGGTGTGTAGTAGGTGAATGGACCTGAAGGCTGTACAAGGCTAGGCAAAGGGGATACCTTTGCATCAGGCTACATGACGATAGTCACCAGTGTGGCTCAGGGGTGTAGTCCCTGGAATAGTCCCCAGGGGTGGGTACTGTATTCACTATCCACTCATCTGGGTTACTATTGTGGGTGGCCAGTGATGTGCACTGCTTCCAATGTATGTGATCTATATTCCATAACATGGACAGTGTCTGGGTTGTGCACATGTCCCACACACATGTTCTTTGACATGTGAAAGTGTACTTGAGTTCTCTGGGGTATGTTGCGTGGACAGATTGTTATCTTCTGATGTAGCATTCCTGACCTCGTTTGGTGAGACCTAGCTATGTAACACATTGTGCTTGCACCTACATTGACAGCATGATACAGGTATTCAGTGGAGTTAGTGGTGTCTGTCCATACACGGCATGTGTATAAGGCATGGTATTGCCTTTGTGGGTTACGTTTGCAGACTCTACAGTTGTTGCAGGCATCCAGTGGGGAACATAGGAAAAGGGCTACTGTAAGAATTTATTTGCACACTGTGGGGATGGAACAGGGTGCTATGTCCATTTACTTGCTGGATAACACACACTCATTCATGAGATGTAGCACATCAAAGTACTTTCTGATGTCAGTGGCATTGTTGTGGTCAACAGTCATGTAGTCCACTGCAATCACACTGTATTTACTACCTGTGATGCAATATGCAGGGAACTACCAATATAGTGGCTGTTGCTTAGCCAAGTGAGTTTGTGTATGAGACATGGGTGGAGAGTGTTCTTTGAATAATAGAATTGTTGCCTATATTGTTCACCAATCCATAATTTCACTTGTAGGACTATGGATTGTCTACACCAGCCTCTCTGGTGTTTGACATCTGTTGTCCTTGTAGGGTGGACATTGTGACATATACTAAGTCCTCAATATAATAATTTAGCAAACCCATCCCACAATGGATCCTGTTATTACACAATCACAGCAACCTCCACACAGGATATTGATGACAGATACACACACTTGCCAGTAGTGAGATTCAACCCCTACCTAGTTATGTATTGCTACTATAGTGTGTCACATTTATCGAATGCACCACAGAGGTTATAAGACGGATGTTGTCCCAAGGTACTTCTAATGTGAGGAACATCACCAGCCCTTGTAAATACTGTCATTGGGTGATGTAGTGGGTGAGAGATCCCAAAAGTAATTTTATCCTACACACACATTTACATTCGCCAAGGGTGAGGTTCAGATCTCTACCTAACAATCTTTATGGACCATTATGTTACACATTAACCACATGCACCACTGACCTGACATGGTTTAGGGTTGGCAACAGGTACTTCTAAGATGCATTATATCTGCAGGACTGCTAAAGACAGGCTCTGAGATGTGTACTGGGTGTAAATGGGGACAAACTCTTTGAGGTACAGACATATATATATATATATATATATATATATATATATATATATATGTGTATATATATATATATATATATATATATATATATATATATATATATATATGTACTCACACAAACACTTGCCACAGATGAGATTCAGACCCATACCTATGTACCTACTGCTATTACATTGTTCTTCATTTATGGCACACACCATGGAGCTTACTTGTTGGAGAACTCTCCACATGTATCTTTGAAGGTGACTAACATCAGCAGCAGTGTAAAGGAGGGGTAAGGGGAGAGTAGTAAGTGTGAATGTCCATAAAATCAGGTATTATCAAAGACACACACACTCTTTCACACAAACACACACAGTTTCCATCTCCGGGATTAGAACTCCTACCTAAGTAGTATGCTACACTATAGCATTATGAAGTTATCACAAGCGTCATGGAGCTTATGGGGCTGCCATCTTTCCAAAGGGTTATTTCAAGGTGACTGACATCAGCAAGCTTGTTAAGTAGGGCAATAGGAGGTGGTGTGACTGTGAATGGCCTCAAAATCATTCATCTCCACACACACACACACACACACACACACACACACACACACACACACACACACACACACACACACACACACACACACACACACACAGTTTCACAATTGGCATGTTTGGGATTAGAAATCCTACCTATTTTTCTACACTACAGTACTACACATGCATTGTAAGTGCCACGCAGCTTACAGGGATGAGACTTGGCTAGAGGGTTATTTCAAGGTGACTGACATCAGCAGGAGTGTGAACATGGGCAATGGGAAGTGCAGTGTGTATGAATGGGCCATAAACCATTCCTCTGGAAACACACACACAACACTCAGTCACACACAACTTTACATTTGACAGGACTGGGTATACAAATGCTAGATGAATACTGATTTGTACTATTGTGGTACACAGTTATCACAAGCACCACAGACACTATAGGGCTGAGGGCTACCAAAAGCAATGTCTACAGTGACTTGACATCAGCACATCATTTGATACTGGCCAATTGGATGTGTGGGGGGGTGGGACAGGCCTCATAATGGAAATCTCTCTGTCACTGTCTGTCTTTCTCTTCCCCACATCTCTGTTTGTGTATGTTTGACATATTATAGTGTGTTGGCCTTCGCCAATGTGTGTGCAAAGCATGAATGCTGTACAATTTGGTATGTGTGCACAGACATCTGCGACTGACAGATATGTATAGTCCACTGTGTTTTCAAACATGGCCTTCATTTCTCTAAATGTAGGAGCATGCTCAGTATGACATTCTGTACTGAGTGTGTGAATTCATTCCAGGTAGGTTGTACTCCAGTCCAGGATTTGGTGTTCTACACCTAAAGCTAGCAACCTGTTTCTGCAGGATATCTGTAAACAGGTTGACAATAGAGAGTCACAATGGGTGAAAGATAGTGGGATACTGTAACTATTGTGTCTGTGCTGCTTGTGTTACATGGTCGGTGTTATCACAGATATTCAGACATATGTACTGTTTTACACTGTGATGTATTATGTCATCAACTATTGACAGATATACTTATTTGCTCACAGTTATTTCCTGGGAAATACAAGATGAATGAAGCTGTGTCCAGTATCGTGGTCTGCAGCCTACATATTCTTGCACACTCATGCCATTCTGGAGGGGTGCCTGCAGACACTTGCTTATGGGTCTGTGTAAATGGTCCAGCACCTTGGTACTGTGGTGGCTGAGGATCCTTTGCTTGTACATATATTGATGTAACAGAATGACCATATCCTGCTGTGGCCATACCTCTCAGCTGTACAGATTCACCCAGGTTACTCAGAAGCAGGGCTCATATATCTGGTCAGTTCCCCTTCACATTGTAGTTTATGAGCAGGTTTATAGTCACCCATTACTGGGTTTGCAGGCAGGGGTAGTATGGGTACACAGAGTTTCAGACTTCACACACTCCATGACGTCTATGCTTCTACATCCCCCACTCTGTTATTCTATCCTCTTCCTAACATTATGCAAGCAATATCTGAGAAGTATCCCTATAGTTGTCCCTTCATCCCAGCAGTATTTATAGGTTGGTCCAAGGTTCATGCAGTAGGACATGGGGGGCATGCTACTGGGATTTGTCAACATGGCCTTGCATTTGTGTTCTGTTGACTGTGTTATGTTGTTAGTTGGGTCCCCATGAGATAACACACACTGGCAGTACGGGTGAGGCACAGGCCTTTGACAGAGGACTGTAGGGCATTTGATAGTGATGTAGGCCATCTGTAGCAGGCCAGTGCATTCTGTTACTCCTACATTCTCAGGCTGTGAACCATTGGATTCAAAAGATAACCACAAAGCTATGTCAAGAACCTAAGTGGAAACTCTCAGATCTGCTCTGAGTTAGTGCAGAATGGCACAAAATACACTGAACAGACTGATATTGCCAACATTCTGGCAGACAGGTTTAGTGAAAACTTCATCCCCCTCTCACCCCCTAAAGGCCTTTTTTCCATACCAGAAGAATGTAGTGCTTGGGCAATCATTGACACACAGGTTAAAACAGCCCTATCCAAAGCCAAGAAGGGTCTATATCAGAACATTGAAGTTTTAAAACTTTGAATGTTCTAATATTGACCCGTTTTAATCGAACGCTAAAAATAGCGAAGCTGCAGAACACCGAATTCTTTCCTAGGGAAAGAATTTGGTTGGCTGGTTCTATGGCTTCACTATTTTCAGTGCTGTGGTGGAGATTTATGGGTCGGGTTCAGGTAAGTGTGCAATTGTGTGGTTTTAGGATTAGGGTGCTGGTTAGGTGAGTTAGGGTTAGAGCGCGGGTTAGGTGAATTAGGTTTAGGGGCAGGTTAAGTGAGTTAGGGTTAGGGCACGGGTTAGGTGAGTGTGCGATAGTTACTGACCTTAGGGTTAGGGTTTAGGTTAAGGTAAGTGGATAGATAGTAGTGTATGTATAACTTAGTGTAGGTTAGTTGTAGCATTATAAGTGTATGTGTGTACTGATGTTTTTTAGGTGTGCTTGTGTTGTGTGTATGTGTTTCGGAATAGCGAATTTTTTCCCAAGCAAAAAATTCTCTGTTCTGAATGTTTGATATTATGTGGTTTGGATATTTTAGGTTCGATGAAATAGCATTCGCTATTTTCATCTTTTGATAACGTGATATAAACGCAGCCAAAAAAACAGCTTCAATGGGACCAGACAGTGTCCCAGGCTGTGTCTTACATGAGCTCTAAAATGAACTAACCCAATTCCAAGATGGCTGCCGACTAGACTAGTCCCTATTCTCAGAGCTCCTCCTCACAGACCAGTATCATCTTTATTTTTTACTGAGACTAATATTTTTTTTTTTTCCTCGTTTTTTTCAGGATTATACTAAGCTTTTACATATTGCTATTTATATTTATTTTTTGGAATTTTTATTTAGGTCACATTTTACATTTGAACAAATTGTGGAGTTATCTAGCAGGCTTATGCTGTTACTACTTTTTTTGGGCACTGTCACCCTGGTTGTCACCCTGGTACACTGGGCATAGCTTAAACTAAATTGGAAATTTCAGATCATGGCACCACAATTGCCAAATTCTCACTCAATCACTCACCAGAAACTATAACACTTCTAAAAGACTGAAAACTTCCACTCCTCTTCTGAACACCAAAGTAGAAAGCAAAAAAATAACTAGCAAAGAAGACTTATTAGAGCGAAACTTCTTATTACATTAAATACCTATACAAAGTGCCATTCAGAGTGAAACAGAAAAATTTTGACTTTGGTGATACATTAAAAAAATACATTACAGATGAGTATTATTGAAAACAATAACTCAGCTATGGAAATAAAAAGTGGGACAAAAAGAAAATAAAGTCTAAAATAAAACTATAAAGATAAAATGATCTCTACAATCTAAATTGATGAACTTGTCGATGAGAAACATTTGAGAGACAACATTAGAATTCGGGGGATACCAGAAATCTTTTGATAAAATAATTTGCTTTCTGTGTCCATGAGTATATTTGAGTCATTAGCAAACTGTGAAGCACATCTTCAAAAAACATAACTGTTGAGAGAGCACACAGAGCTCTGATGCCAGTCAAGATGCTTCACCACCAAGGATTATATATACAAAACTGCTAAAAGATTTTCAAAGTGCTTTTCAAAGTAAGAAATCCAAAGTAGAAACATTTTGTCAATCAATCTCACAAAGTTATCATTCTCACAGGATTTTCAGACTCAAATAAAATTAAATAGACAAAAGCAAACTCCTAAGAGTGGATACTAATCAATTCATGTAATATCCAAAAAGTTTTATCCAAAAATTTTTGTCATTCACATACTTGTTCAAAAAGTTTACTTGAGCAAAAATTCTTTTTTTTCAAAAGATGTTTTTCAACTTCCTCAACTCAATTTAGGACTCAATTTCCTAGCAATGTACATACAAAATGAGTATAAAAATTGTTGAGAAATATATATATATATTTCCTTTTTTATATGAATTATTTACATACAGTTAATAAGCTTAATCAATCATAAACAAAGGTGTATAAATATGTACACAAAGGTGTATACATATTCTTTTAAATTCAAAAACACAAGTGTCTTAGCTTTCTTTCAAACATGAAGTGTCTTAGCTTTCTTTGTGGTACCTCTTTATAATAAGGTCATAGATTTCACCCTCTTAACTCATTTTATACCCCTTACAAATAAGAGAACTTGTATTTATACAATGAGTAAGATTTTATATGCTGTGTATATATCTGATATTTATTTTTGTAATCCTTCACAGACTGCCTCTGTTAAGAGTATGTACGCAGCAAGATATAATCTGTTAGAGTATGTTTTGTGCATATATATAAACATAAATATGTAATTCTTTTACTTGAAGCAATGTTTTATCTAAAATTTGTTATGTGCTTACATGTTAAATCTCACAATTACCCAGATACTGTTTATTTAAATTTATAGCACTCAGATACTTTCTTTTTGCCCGATGTTAAAGTGTATTTATCAAGACTACATGTTGATATGCGTGTTCGCCCTCCGCGGATCTGAGAGTATAGTTGTGATGACATCGCTGGAGGGTGTGAGAGCTATGAGCGACATTCAACGGAGCCAGTGTTTGATATATTTTGTCAGCACCGTGGTGTGGTATTCTGATTGATTTGATTAAAAAATGCTGGTCTCTCTCCTGGCCAGTTGGGGAATGAAATGGGCAAGGGATCGAGGCAAAGGGAATGTATATTTGTAAAGTAAAGCTCTAGCTGGCTAGCGAAGAATAGTATGAGAAAGAATATGGTCATGTTTAGTGATGGGAATGGTAGCTGAGGAGTATCATGCTTATGGCTGGATGAATGGAATCTTTGAGAAAGGGACGCTTTTTTGTTTTTGTTTTTTTTGTTTTTTTTTTTCTCTCTTCTTCTCTCTCTTCTTCTTTTATCATGGTAGGTTGCCGTGTGATGGCTTGTGTTTAGGGCGTGATAGAGAGGGGGAGAGTGGAGTGCTGTTTCTATAGCTTCATGTACAGCAGTCTTTTTTATGTTTATGGGTTATATATGGCAGTTCTATTTGTTTTGGTTGATGTCACTGAGTTTCAACTACTATTCATACCCTATAGCTATTACCCCGTCAATATAGACAGGTGTAATACCATCTTCAATAATACTATTCAAAGTCATGGGGGGAACAAGGGAGGTGGGGATCTTTGAGGAGGGATTAGATGGACACAACATCGACAAGCAAACTCGAGCTAAGAAAGTTCAGTTATGTATGCTTGTTCAATCAATCCAGATTACCATAATTTTCAATTAACGCACATATTTTATTTTTATTTTTTTTTTTTTAGAAACATCTTTGGTGAAAACCACACACATCTGATATGTATATAGTTCATTTGGCTTATATATTAGAACATACTACAAATATAATATTTAACATTACACAAAATATAACTATAAAAAGGAATTGTATCATAGAAAGGTGAACAGCTAAAAAAAGAAAGACATACAGGAAAAAAAGAGAAACAGGGAAAGAAAAGAAAAGCAACCTAAATAAAAAAATATTGCATGTTAAAAGGTTAATGCCTATATAAAATGTTTTAACCACACAAGGGGCATAGCCATAAATGCTTTAGAAAATATTTAGATTTGCTTTGACATTTCAGTTAAGTTAATAGAACAAAGACCAAAGTTTTTATTGTTCAATTACAAAAAGTTTTGTTATTATTATTTTATTGTCTGATTGTCTGATGTTTTGTCTATGACACATATATCTATATATGTCTATACCAATATTAGTTAAAACTGCATATTTATTATTGATATATATAATACTATTTATTTATATATGTTTTTTTTTATGGGATAACATATAACTCTATTTTTTTATTATTATTTTTCATTTGTACAAAATTTACATAAATAAGATTCATTAAATATTTTCTATAATACAATGAGGATTAATTATAACATAAGGTAGAATTTTTATTTCAATGATGGAGCTTGGGAGATGAATAATGTGACATGATTGTGCATAGTTGATTTGTGATTTTTAGTTAGATAGTTAAATATGTTGTTTAGTGTGTAGTTTTACTTAGTTATGACATTGAAAATGTTAACCAAATTCCAATTGAATACATTGCAATTGATTTTTTTTTATTATATAGGGTTTCTTTGCTAGGGGTCATAGTTATTAAATTTAGTAGGGGTTAGGTGGGTAGAAATTTTAAAACAGGAATAATATTTTCTAATCCCACGGTTAGGGATATTTAGGTTCACACATGAATATTCCATTTTTGTCAAATCTTGAATATATGTTATATATATATTCTTAGTTAATATTATGACAATAAATATTGACTCATGGAATGTGAGATATTATGAAAAAGAGACTAAAAGATTGATGTGAAGGATTTACAAATAAGAACAAAAGATCTTTATTATTAATAAAGAGACTTATACTCAAAAGATGACTTTTAAAGAGATAAAAGAGACTCACTTGATTAAGATGATAATGATAAAGAGTAAAAAAAGAAATGGATTAATTAGCTAGTTAAAACTGGTTTTAGTACAAAGCGACAGTAGCAGCCATTATATGATGAAAATTGATGCAGGGAACTATTTCAGAGATTTAATAAACATGATAAGAAGAATAAGTGCTACATTATTTCGGTTTTCACAACATTGATAAGCCAGTCATATCTTTTTTATATCATATTTTTGTGAACATATCCATATCTTTTTATTATATTATATAATATTTTATATTATTAATTACAACACTAATCCTAGTTTTGGGATAGATATTGTATATTTTCCATCCTGACCATGTATTTGAAGAAGTTATATGGACTCATACAAAATACAAGCATCCTTTGAAGATAACACAGAATGATAAAAAGACTTCTATAGATATTCAATCCTCTTTATAACACAGAGAAATTATAAAGACTTTTCACAATTTATTCAAATGTTATATAGGGGAAGGTAAGATATTCAGATTGAATTTTTCTTCAAATGATCTACTAGGAGGTTATGAATAAGTTAAATTGAACCTAGATTTTTCTCTGACCTATTAGAATATCTAGGATAATAAAGTTTGGTCCCACCAAAATTATAAATATTTGCTAAATCAACATGGACATTGAATACACCTTGTTTTAATTTACAAAAAACATAAATCACTACATATATACAATGGAACACACTAAAAATAACATACACATATATTAGGGCAAAAATATACAATTATAAAAATCAATAAAGCAAAAAGAATTAAAAACAAAATCAAAAAATTCAAAATTTGGAAAATCATATATCAAAAATTTTGCTAAATTTGTAATAAATATTATCAACATGGAATAACATAAGGAATTATTGTTGAATCTAAAAAACATATTATTTTCAGATCAACATAACCTTACCATTTCAGAGCAGTTATTAGCCACATACCATTTCAGGCACAAGTGTTGAATAAAAATATAGCCAGAATAATAGGTTCCTAAAATCTCTTCCTAGAATAATAAAAAGAATAATTATAATAACAAGAAATACAGTACTGATTTGGAAATTTTGCTATAATTTACATCACAAAGATGTAGAGATATATTCAAAACCTTCATATCTTAGGAGTAAAACAAAAATAATTTTAGTTTCAAAACTCTATTATAGTGACTATCATTGCCCCATTGACTATCAGACACACTTTCTGCCCCATTAGTAATCAGAGAAATATCGAAGCCACAGACCCCGACTTTAAACTAGTTTATCACCGACCAGAAAGCTTCACACCCACCTCTTTAAAACTTCATCAGATGTAATTCACAATGGATTTAGATATCTGTAACCACAAAATGAGAATTGGTATATCTGATCTGTAAAAATGACAAAAAAACCTGATTAAGATATTAAAGAACTAATTTCCTAGTTAACATTGATATTATAAATCTTAGCTTCTAGACTTTATTGATACTAAAAAATGTTTCTACCATATTAGCTTCTAGAAATAAAATGTTATGTCACATAGACATTCTGGAACACAATACCTTGACACTTCATAGACATATCACTGAAATAAAAATACTGTTAAACCTCTTGTTCACTTTACAAATGATGACTCAAACCCTATTTATATTTTAATTCTTACTTCCAAGTTGCTTTTGATAGGGTTACCATAGACTTCTGCTTTCATAATTAGAAATTTTTCCAATAATTTTCTCTTATTACATTCTTTATATATGAAGTATATATAAAAATACTATACTAGATTTTTCATTTAACAGGAAAATGTCCATCTCCCTTTCTTCTTTAATGCATATCCAAAACCTCTATTTATCTCCTTTCATATAATCTATATCATAAAAATACTTTTACTTTTTAACTATATATGACCAAAAATATATTATACATACTTTAACATCTGTAATATGTTTGTCCTAGAATGATCTTCCATCTTATATTTTAATTTAAAACACCTGTTCATATTATCCCAAACTAATTCATTATTCAGAAAAATTCCTTCTAGGTTGTTGGTTATCAGATCAATTCTCAATTTCAGTTATTCTTTTCAATATTCGGAACTCGCATAATTTCAATATATGTTTCCTGATTTTGCCATATTAATCATAGTTCAGATTCCAAAATATTTAGGCTTAATATGGTATCATAATGGTGACTCCACATTTCAAAAATATTTGGAAAAAATATGGTCTTTGATTTTACTATAATTTGGATGAATATATGTTACTCAATTATTCACTTTTTCAATTGTTATAATAAAATGAATATTCTTTTTTTATAAAATCAAAAATTCATAAAATTTTGGATTTATCCCCTTGATTTTTTCTCATTCAATCAATAAAATTTTGGCTAATTTCTTACTGGTTTCCTAAATATCAATAAAATTTCTTTACATTATCTTAATCTTTACCTTATCATTAAATATCTTGGTCTTCCCTAATCTTTCCTTTACTACTTTGGAAACTCATAAAACCAAATTTTCTCCTTTTTAAATTGGTAACCCATAAGTACAACCAAAATTTTATTTGGACAAAACTATGGGTAATAAAAATATAAAATTAAAATTTTTACCCTTATAACTTGTCCTTCTCTTTCATTGTAAGTAAATCAATAAATTTAAAATTCCTAACTTCCTTTCACAAAATTTAACTTCTTTCAATTTAGACAGCCTCCTTTTTATTCTTTCAGAAATTTCAACCCATGCAACCTTCCAGTAAAAAACTTAATATACAGAAAATGACATAATTTAATACAATCTAAATTTTCTCAATCTAAATATAATCAGTTTGGGATCTCTATGCATCCCAGAGAGAAACTATTCATACGAAATGCTATGTTCTCAAGGTTAATATTAAATATCTAGTCATCTTAATACCAACTGAAAATTGTTTTTAATGCTTAAAACAAGCACATCAATAAATAGATAGCACTCATATTAAATCAAATAATCTAGCTTTTAAAAGTCTCTTATACTTATAAGATATTAACATCTAAAAATTATATCTATATATCAGAAATCTCCCATAGTGAAAAGTGTATAATCTACACTTATCTTAAAAAACACAACTCTCATATATCTATGACAATCAGATGATGCACAGCTATCAAAAATAACTCTCAATACTCTCACTTCAAAAACTCCAGCTATACATCTAATGAATGACAATAATGCATACTTTTTTCCTCTCTTACTCTCAAATCTTTATGCAAATAAATCTTTCACGGTCCTTGTAAGCTCAACCCTAATGCAGATCTTTTATCACAAATCATCTCTTCACACTTCACACAAACATGACACCTACCACATATTTATCTCTGTGAAAACATGTTATCACAACCACCTTCCTATCTTGGGAGACTGTAAAATTACATTATCCAATAGTTCAGCTCTAACTTGGACATGCAAGTGCTAATATAATTCCCCTGCTTAAAATTATATATCACACAAAAATTGAAGAGTCCGCATCAAACTGAATACAAATAATTTTAAAATTCTAAGGTGTTACATAATCAGCAGAAATTGATAGCCATTTGTCCTAAGAAGTCGGCTACATTAATAAAGCTTAGAAAAAGGTGTTTACATATTATTAATTAGATATAGATACTAATTTGATATGGGATTTGTAGACCTTAGTCTAGATTTATATCCTATCGCTGTATTTTCTCAAATGACATTCAATACTTATCATGAATTATTTTATATTATCATTTTTATTGATGTAGATAGTTATGTATAAATAAAAATGTATTTGATTATGTTGCTGTTATATTTCTGTATTGTTAAAAATCATAAAGTTTTGAAAAAAAAAAAGAACTAACCCCTCACCTAAACACTCGGTTCAAACTCAGCCTCTCTACAGGCTATGTACCCAACGAGTGGTGCACAGCAACCATTATCCCGCTCCACAAAGGTGGAGCCACAACAGATCCTGGCAACTATTACCCTATAAGCCTGACTAGCCTGGTCTGCAAGGCTATGGAGTGCATCATCATGGAATTCATGAACAGAGACATTGGAAACCTCCAAAAATTGGACCCTAGCCAGTTTGGCTTTGTTAAGGGCAGATCATGCCTCCTAAACCTGGTGGACTTCTTTGAGACAGTTACCAAAGCTTCAGACGAGGGAAAGGAGGTCCACACAGCCTACCTAGACCTCACAAAGGCTTTCGACACCATTCCCCAGTCTGGTATTATAGACAAGCTCCCCAGCCTGAACATAAATCCCTACATCACGAGATGGGTTGCCTATTGGCTCATGGATAGAACCCACACAGTGAGCATTGCAGACTCTAGGTCCGACTCTAAACCAGTTACAAGTGGCATCCCCCAGGGCTCAGTCCTGGGACCCCTGCTGTTTGATATATACTTCTCAGAGGTACAGGCAAGCGCAGGAGGACTATGGCTGACCAACTTCGCAGATGACTGCAAACTGGGGGCCATAACTGACTCTCCAGCTGATACAGACATCCTGCAGAAGGGTCTCACTGAGATGGATACCTGGTGTCAAAATCATGGCCTCAAGCTAAATGCCAAAAAGTGCATAGTCATCCCCTTTGGAAAAAACAAAGTAACCGTGAACTACCACATACGTGGTAGTCCCCTAAATACAGAAAATGTAGACCCCGGGAATCATCTCTGTGTCACTGCTGGACAGAGGCACAGCAAACTTATGGGTATAGTATTCTCATCCTAAGGGGTGGTGAAAGCCAGACACACTCTAGCTAGGCTTATAAATGCCCTAGGGCAGATAGCCTAGTATGAACCTATGAACCTATGAACCTATGAATCTGGGGACCCAAGTAGATAGTAATCTCTCCTTTGATAATCATATTGCCAAGGTGGTTAGAAAATCCTTCTATGTGGCCCACCTAATCAGAAAAGGGTTCTCATCTAGAACAAAAGAGGGTATTGTGCCCTTCTACTCATCACTCATTAGACCCATCATAGAGTACAATGTCCCATTTGGGATGTACCTTACAAAACACCTGCAACAGCTGGAAAGACCACAGAAGTACCTCACCAAGAGGATTACTGGCCTCAAACATATGCCCTATGCAGCCCAACTGAAGAAACTCCAGCTGTACTAGGTTGCATACCGCTTACTCTGAGGTGATCTCTGCCTGACATACAAGGCCATGTCCAACCCACAATTGATGGACATGCTCCACCTAAAAAAAAAAAAACAAATCCCCAAGAGCCACATGCTCTAGAGATCTAAACCTCACCACAACAATAAATAGGATGTGCTGGAGGGATAGATTCCTGTCCCAGATACTCCCCATGCTTTAGAACAGGATTCCAATCTATATTAGGCAGAGCCCCTCACTGTCACTCTTCAAGAGAAACCTTGATGAGTGGATGGGAAACAGAAAATTTATCCTGGGGATCACTGCAGTGGCTCTGCTGGACAGAGGCACAGAGAACTAATGGCTCTGCTGGACCAAGGCACAAGGAACTAATCTAAGGGGGCGGTGAAAGCCAACACATTCTGGCTAGGCTTATAGATGCCCTCAAGTAGATAGCCTAGTACTTACCTATGAACCTATGAACCTATACTGCACTCATTTCTAACAGCAGGGATATGACCTGTGATAAACCTGTGGCTGATGGTGGGGTGAGCTGAGTGCATGTGTGGTATGGAAGCTTCTTGCAGCTGACTCACAGCTATACCTGGGACATTCCCCTTATGCTGCCTTGTGTGGGAACATAGGCAATCTCTCTTTACTTCATAACTGTGCATTTTGTGGTCTGCCAATGATTGGCCAGAATACATCAGTATTCCTTACTACAAGGGCAACTAATGTGCTGCTAACGTGTATGTACAATTCCAAAGGTGTGTGCAGTCGACAGTTACATTTTATGTACTCTGCCTAGGGTACTTCCACCTGTGTACTGTGTGTATGTCTGGGCCCACATTCATGGCATGTCCATCTTTCAGACAGTGACAGATATTGACATCTGGACAGTGAGTATGGATGACTGCTGACATGGGTATTAGTAAGATGCATTGTGGTTGGCACTGCAGTTGTCAGAACATGGCGCTGTCATCAACAGTACTGGCTTTAGGCCACGGAGACACAACCCTCCATGCCTACATGCTGACCACTTCCAGACAGTATTGAACACATAACATCCTAACACATGGACCCCTGCATATTGTACACATGTAACAATCTAGCCTGTAAATTGGGCCAGCTCAGGTAATCTATGCTCCACTATTGTTAAATCCACACATGCATGTTACTGCATTTCTACATAGGATTGTGGGGTGCGGTCACACCTGAAGCTGTAAACATTTGCTATGACTGTACTGATATTTTGGGTACTCTGTTGGCTTTAATTTCATTTTGTATTCTGATCTATCATGCAGATTAGAGGCATATGGTAGAGTAAAGATCTTAGGTTTTATTGACCTACATTTCAGTTTCAGACTTCTTACCCTTCAGAACTAACATACAACTGCCAGACCTGTTGTAGTCTGTCTGTTTAGGTCTGGAGGGGGCTGTTCACCATTGCCATCAATTGGAGGCCTTAGCACAGCCTTTCTTTATGGTCATCTACACCTGTCCTGCTGGCTGAGGCTGGTGTTGGCTATGTGAGCCTCACTGACATACATGTGTGTGTCCTATGGACACACATTTGGGCCACCACATTTACTGCAGTGGGATTTGTCACCTTGTCTAATACTGCCTACTTTGTTGACACCAGTATTTGTTATGTATTTCATGCTGCTCATATAGTTGTCCTCTATCTGCTGCCATTCCATTCAGCCACCCGATTTCCTTGCATGCTCACATCCATATCATAGATACAACTAGCAGAACATACTACTCCATTCAGCAATTGATAGGAAGAGTGACTTACATTGTGGCTATGCCAGTACTGAGGACGGTGCTGCAGGGCTATGTCGGATGCACATAGTACACTCCCTATACATGGTAAAGCATAGTGTCATGTTTGGCATCCTTTTTACTGCATGTTTGAGTCAGAGAGAGGTGTTATTCCCTGGTCCCTACTGTGTCAGTGTATATGTTATGCGTTGCCTCTTTGCCAAAGCCTGGGCATACTGGGCACGCCTTCTTCTGCCTACATGGGCAGGCTCATGTTGTACCTCCTCTTAGTCCCTCTGTGCCTGTGATGGCCTTGGCAATGGTGGAGGGCTGTATGGCCTTGCTCTGTGCTGTTCCTGCTGCAACTGTTTCCGCAGGATCATATTATGTAGCATGGCACATACAATGAATATTTGTGTACCTGTAGCTGGTGAGTACTGCAAGGCTCCACCGGATATGTCCAGGCAGTAGAACTGTGACTTTAGCATACCAAACGCATGCTCTATTATGATTCTGGTTTGTGCGTGTGCCTCACTATGGAGTTCTTGTTGGTTGTGTGTGCACTTCTGATGGGTGTCATCAGCCACGGCTCCAGTGCATAACCAGCGTCCCCCACTAGGTGGCCATATGTTATGTCTCCACTGGCGAATGTCTGGTACAGCTGTGTCATTTGCCAGATGTGGGAGTCATGATAGCTTCCAGGGCTGCCAGCACACACATTTAAGATAATGCCCTAGGCATTGCACACAACCTGGCAGATGATGGAGGGGAAGCCCTTGTGGTTTATGTAGATGATACCCCGCTCACCGGGTGGTGCTTTGATGTGTATGTACGTGCAGTCTATAGCACCCACTACCTCAGGGTATTCTGCTATTTGGTGGAAGAGATGCATATTGCTGGTCAACGCCTCACAGGTGTTGAGGAAATATATGTGATCACTGACATGTTCTGACATGGCATCCAGGAACTGGTGGAGTACCCTGGATGCTGATGCCTGTGAAATCTGCATGATATCCCCAGTTGGCCTTTGGAAGGCACCTGTGCCTAGTATTCTTAAGCCTACATATACCTTGGTATCCACTAGGATGGGTTCCCCTCTGTTGGTTCTGTGTGTGAGGAGTGGCCAGCACATCTCAATAATTTGCTGTAGAATGTCCCTGTCCACCCTATAGCACTCCACTATCTCCAGCTCATGTAGCCCCTGGTAGGGTACCCTGGGTCTGTACACTCTTCTCGTCCTCCTCACTGTGGGTTGGTTGCCAGCATTCACATCATCACCACCCTCACACTCTTCCACATATTGATGTATGAGAGCAACAGCAGCCCCTAACATTTTGCTAATTTTGTCAGGTAAAATTTCCCCATCTGTATACACCGGTGGTGTAGAGTTTGTGCAAAAGCCAGAGTGAAAGGTGTTTGCATAGTTTATAGTAGTGTGCTGGGCTGGGCTGCTGCCTGTGTAATTGGCTGTTTCTGATACGTTTCACCTGCCAGCTATGCTAGTTCTCCTTGATTGCTTTCCTACTACTGTTTTCCCTTTGCCCTCCTGTTTATGCCCCGAGGTGCACTGTGCATACCCAGTGCTCAGATGTGAAATGAGCTGCTATTTCCTGTGTTTTTCTTTTTGTTTAAAACCTGGTGCGCAGCATGAACACCCGTTCAGGCAATGTAAGCACTGCTAGGCAGCCTCAGACACACACCCTTCCTTTGCTCAGCTTAGCTAAGGGCAAACAAGGGCCACATAGCTCCAATACGCTTACAGCATGCATGACACTCCCCTTATGAGGTCAATTATGGTTGGGTGCAAGCTAACACTGAGAGGAATTCTGTGATTCAGTATCAATCCCCTCATTTGCATAAAACAGAATGCTAATTCATAGTTACCACACTCACACTGAGCCTTCCCCCTTAGCAATCACTATTCCCTGGTATTGTTGTCTTATGCATGCCATTGACTATTATGCTGATTTGGGTTTAAAAGCTCATTTCCAACTTTTTTTCATATTTCTGGGCTGATCCCATTTGTGCACCACTGCTCTATGCTTAAATGGCCAAAATCGGCCCCCCAAAAAGTTATTTTTTTATAATTTTGCAACTATTTCCCATGCCAATGACCATATATTTGACCATTGGCATGCCTACTACATTGAATACATGCTTTCTTTGGAGCTGTCATGCCTCCATTTTGTATTTTGCAGAAATGTATTTAGTTAGTAACCAAATACATTTCTGCAGGTTACACTATTCCTGCACAGATGCCTGCCTGCTTCCTGGATCACTAATTCATCTCATGTGCATGTTTTTCACCAGCAAATGGGGTAATTAGCATATAGCACTAGTGTCCATGCAGGAACAGTGTAGGAGCACTCGTCCATGTACCAGGAGCTCGTTCCTTGATTGCTCGTCAGCCATACTGCGTGCAGCAGCTCTTGCACTAGTCCTGCACACTGTGCAGAGCTTGCTGAATCCTGGGGTGTATTTTACTTGTATTGTTCTTTTAATTGCATATTAAAACTTGGAAAAAGACCACAGCTGTGTCTCTTTTGAGTCATATATTAGAACAGGTCAATAATTAAGGAGTCACACAGAAATTAGAACATGTCAGTTAAGATTACTTATCTGAAAACTGAGGAAGTGGAGCTAGGAGTTAAATCTTCTATTTATGGGGTAAAATACAACATTTCAAAGCTTTAGTGGAAAATCTCACTTAGACTCTGCCGCAGCTTGCTGTGAGAGAAAAGTTAGTTTGCTTTTGCTTTCTTGTATTTTGCATTACTTTATTGCCTTCTTCTGTTTTGTACACTGTGATTTGTTTTCTTTACACTATGTTTTACTTGTATTGTTCTTTTAATTGCATATTAAAACTTGGAAGGAGACCCTTAACTGTGTATCTTCTGAGTCACACAGAAGTTAGAACAGGTCAATTAAGGTTAATTATGTGTGAATTGAGGATATGGAGCTAGGAATGAAAGTTTCTATTTAAGGGGTAAAATAAAAGATTTCAAAGCTTTACTGGAAATGCTCACGCAGACTCTGTCATAACTTGATGTGAGGGAAAGGTTAGTTTGTTTTTGTTTTCTGGTTTTTGTATTACCTTATTGCCTTTTTCTGTTTTGTATGCTATGAATTGTTTTCTTTATACTGTATTTTACTTGTATTCTGTTTTTATTGCATATTAAAAATTGGACAGAGACCACAGCTGTGTTTCTTGTGAGTCACACAGAAATTAGTACATGTCAATTAAAGAGTCACACAGAAGTTAAAACAGGTCAATTAATGATAATTCTCTGTGAACTAAAGAGATGGAGCTAGAACTAAACCTTCTATTTAAGGGGTAAAATACATTTCAAAGCTTTAGTAAAAAATCTCACCCAGACTCTGCCACAACTTACTGTGAGGGAAAATTTAGCTTGCTTTTGCTTTCTTGTATTTTGTATTACTTTATTGCCTTTTTTATTTTGTATACTGTGATTTGTTTTCTTTACAATATGTTTTACTTGTATTCTGCTTTTAACTGCATATTAAAACTTGGAATGAGGTCACAGCGGTATCTCTTGTGAGTCACACAGAATTTTTTTTTATTTTTTCCCACCATCCCACCCTGTTGCTGTTTTGTTCTTAAACAACACTGTGTTTCCAATTACCTGCCTCTTATGTTAATTTGACCACATATTCCCTTCAGTCTCTCCTTTCACTAGCTGTTGTAAGGATAAACTTATCATTTTGTGAAATCACTCCCTTCAAGATGACTGACCTTAATTATTGTCTTAGCTTCTGGTGCCATTCTAAGTATGCAATATTTATCAGCATGGAAAGAGACGGTCAGCAGACCATGCTGCTTTGCCAGGGATGGTCTGCATTTCTCCAATCTAGGCTTTCAAATATTAGCTAAAACTTTGTCTCCCCCCACAGGGCCTTTTATGTGCAATGTCAAACTGAAAATATGTCTGACATAGCAAATCAAACCTAAGATAATCTAAAGCTATTACTGCTCAATGCTAAGAGTCTAAACAAAAAAACTCCATGCCCTAGAAGTTATCTTCACCCTAGGGGATGATGACATGTGTGTGATCACTGAAACATAGTTTAAAGCTACGGAGAGCACACCAACAATGCAAGGTTATAATGCCTTCCATACCCGCTACTACAAAGACAAGGACTAAAGGTGGAGGTGTCTTGACTTACAGCAAAACTAAATATACCTCAAGGCTGGTCAAACAGGACAATGCACTTGAGCTGCTCCATGTTCAACTTACCATAGGCAAAGTCCAATACCACTCCCTTGCAAGCTATAGTTCCCCCTCTATGACCCAGGAAACCTATAACATGTATTTAAATTTATTGAAAACACTCACCATCCAACCCAATACCATATTCATGGGTGACTTTAATTATCCCACTATTAACTGGCAATTCTATACAACACCAAATGTACAGGTATAGAGATTCTTGGAACTAGATGTGGTCCTCACTAATATGGGAGATTGCTGCACACACCCCACTATAATGTCTTCCCTGGTAAGGTCAGACCACAAAATGGTCTCTTTTGAAGTAAAAATAAAACCTGGACACCCAGCTAACCTGGAATATTCAGGAACTGCTGTGAATTTAACTTCCTGCTATTAAGTGATAACCTGGCAACATTTCAAGCCTCTATTAACCCTGAGAACATTGCTGCCTATGCAGAACTGTTCACAGAAACCCCATACAAACATGTTAATAGCTGTATAATGGCAGCTGTACCCACCAGGAAGAAGTGCAGTACTAACTCAAAAAACAAGCCACCCTGGTAGTATCAAAAGGAAGAAAATCATGGCAAAAATTAGAAGATGCAGCACCCAGCAGGATAAAAGCAATCTCATCAAACTAAACAAACAAATCAGAGGACAAATAATGTCTACCAAAGCCAAATATGAGGTAAATTTGGCCTCCCAGACCAAGGTCAACCCCAAGGCATTCTTTAGCTATGTCCACAATCTCAAAGGCAATACACAATTGTGTGCAGAGCTCATTGTAAATTGAGCCACCTATATTGACCCAGAAGATATAGTAAACCTACTGACCAATAAATTCAGCTCCACCTTTACCCCTCTCTCTCCCTCAACCTTCCCCCAGGAAATACCATCAAATATAACTTCCTCTGCTATCACTAGGGAACAGGCCTTAATGCTCTCTATAAGGCCAGGAACACTGCTTCAATTGGCCCAAACAATATCCCAGGATACCTTCTAAATAGCATGAAAGATGACCTATCAGGCCTCTTGGAATTGCTATTTAACTGTAACATCCAAAGAAGCTTCATGCCTCATGAATGGAGAACAGCAACTGTCATCCTTCTGCACAAAGGTGGGCATTCTACAGACCCTATAAACTACAGACCCAGAAGTCTCACTAGTCAAGCCATGGAAATAATTATCATGGAAATGATCAGTAGTGATATAGTAAACCTCCAGACACTGGAACCAAACCAGTTTGGTTTTGTCAAGGGCAGGTCATGCCTACTCAACCTGGTGAACTTCTCTGAAAAGATTTCCAAAGCAATGGATGAGGGCAAAATGGTTCACACTGCCTACCTTGACCTGGCCAAGGCATTTGACACAATACCCCACTCAGGCATTGTTGATAAACTCATGAGGTTAGGTACAAGCCCATATGTCACTCAGTGGATAGCCAACTGGCTCACAAACAGGACCTAGGAATTTAGAATTGGGGAGTCCACCTCTACAAAGAGGCCAGTCACAAGTGGAGTCCCTCAGGGATCAGTCCTTGGACTGCTCCTTTTTGGCATTTACTTATCTGAAGTCAAGACCAATGTCAATGGTCTCTAGCTGATTAAATTTGCAGATGATTGCAAATTAAGAGCTGTCATTGAATCCCACACTGACACAAATGTTTTCCAAAAAAAGCTGATACAGACAAATAACTGGTGTCAGAGCCATGGACTAAAACTAAATGCCAGGAAATGCATAATAGTATGTTTTGGGAAGTCATCCACCCCTGGTAACTATCATATTGACAATATACCCCTTGGAGTTGACCCAGTAGTCAAGGAATTAGGGACGCACATAGACATTAATCTAGCCTTTGACCATCATGTGTCTACAATAGTGAGGAAATCATTCTGTGTTGTGCAACTTATAAACAAACACATGCCATCTAAGTCCAAAGAAGTCATTGTTCCACTGCATTTAGCATTCATCAGACCTATCATTCAGTACAATGCCCCTTTGGTATGTACCTATCCAGGCATATCCAACAATTAGAACATCCACAGAGGTTCCTCACTAAAAGAATACAGGGTGTAAGTAAAATGATCTGTGCAGACCAACTCTGGCCCTATCCCTGTATTCTGTCTCCTACAGGCCTTTGAGGGGAGATCTATGCCTGTCATACAGGACATTGTTAGACACAACTCTGATGGACCTCCTGCAGATCCACAAAACAAATGGCACCAGAATTACCCATTGTAAAGTCTTAAACCTTGCCTGTGATATAAATAGGACCTGCTGGAGATACAGGTTTCTGGAACAGGCTTCCCATTCATGTGAAGCAGAGTTCCTCCTTAACTCAATTCAAGTGCAACTTGGAGAATTGGATGTGGAAACAGAAAATTCATCCCTGATTTGGCATCTAGGTCTCTTATGGACACAGGCAACCTGTAAATCATTCATCTCCCAAGCCCCTACTTACTCTCATCAAGGGTATCAGAACTTGTCAGAGTTTTGGGATGCATGGCTAGGCTTAAAAAGACCCTTGTAATCGTTAGCCTATTAAACCTATGAACCTGTAAATGCTGTTTTGTTTTTACTGCATATTGGATGAACTTGTCAAAAAGCTTATCTTAATTGTGCAGCTCTTTATTTCCTGTATTTATTCTGCATAGTGTAACTGTAAGCAGTATAGTCAAAACAGTACAGTTTAGTGAAGTCATAATAAATCTTAGCAGCCTGTCAAAGTATTCTACTTACTTCTTAGTAAAGCAATCTCAGAATTAGTATGTATGACTATCACATGTTGCCGTACTGTACAGCCCCCATTGTGGCAGTAAGTTTTGGACTTCATTGTTTAAAATGTATCTATTGCTTGCCTTACACATGTGTGTTTTTACAGCAGGTCAAGAAACCATGACACTTGGCTAGTATTCAGAGATCAAAAAGCAAAACATAAAAAAGAAGACTGCTTCTACAACTGTTTGAGTCTTGCATCATTCTGATGCTTTCTACACAGCAAGTGGCAGTCATGCATAACAGCATAGCAGTTTGCGAGCATTCAGAAATCTGCCCTTACTTGATCAATAATAAAAAATAAAAACCTTTTGAAGCTAGAACATACTATTAAATGTCTGTATAATGCATTAGTTTGGTTTTTGTTCTTAATATCATTAATGTTGTCATAAACCCTGTCCTGTAACCTCCTTTTTGTCTTACCTGTGTAGAAGGCACTACACATGGTGCAACTTGCTGAGTAAATTACCCTCCTGCTATTGCAGTTTAAGTGACCAGGGCAACCTATAGATCTGTTGTATCCTTCCACAGGAACATAGGAGCTGTCATTAATGCACCTACAATATTTGCATGGTCTACATTTAGACATAGCATCAGGTTGATGTAAAGTGGTAAAATATTAACATCCTTGATATTTTCCATTAGTGATTTTAAATTTCTTCCCTTACTATAAACAATGTGGGCTTTCTCACCTAGTTTATCTTTTAAGTTCTTTGTCAAAAAAGGTGCGATTTTTTATTTATAATGTTAACAATTGGCATCACATTCATGTTAAAAGCTACAACCATGGAAATAATACTGTGTGAGTTCTCATCTCCACTTTTGTTAAATAGAGATGTGGAGTTACTCCCCCAAAATAGGGCAAAATTATAGGATCATAGGAAGTTACTAGGCTATTGGCCCTGAGGTCCTTACAAGCATAGCCAAAAATTTAGCCCATGTTTCAACAAGTCAGCACCCTATGCCACTGTCCAGCAGGGACATAGGTGGAATCCCAGGGGTGTATTTTCTGTTCCCCATCCAGTTATCCAGGTTGTGCTTAAAAAGGTTTTTCCTTTGACCTTGCCTGTAAAATCTCTACTTTAGCATTTTGTAACCAATTGAGGTAACCCCTAGAGATAAACACAACTTTCAAAAATTCCAGCTCATCAATTAAAATAATTTCACCACTAATTAGCCTAGCCAACTAAACCATCTACCCTTTAACTATGTGTTTCTTTTGAAAAGATGGGTGACAGCTATCATAGTGAATATATGAATTTGCAAAGGTTTCCTTTTGAAACACAGTAGATGTAAAACACTTTTTTTCCCAAATCTTTACTGTCACATCAAGATAACTGCTCTTTAAAAAAATCATAGTGAAAAGTGAATTTCAGAAATCGAGTGCTCGGATGAATATAATTAATACATTTCAAAAGATGACTAATCTCACCATTCCAAATAACAAAGATGCCATCCAAATACCTATAATAAACCTGAATAAAGGTATAAAAATCAAAAGAAAATTTTTTTTCTCCCACTAAACTAAAGTTTGCATAAATGGGGGCACATGAAGCACCCATAGCCACTTCAGAAATCTGCTGGATGTACTCACCCTCAATGTAAACAAATTTGGTTTTAACACTATATGTATTATGTCACATAGCATCATAATGTCAGTGTTGTCATACAAAGAAAAATCAGTTAATACGTGCAAGAAATAATCTAAGTCTATGTCATGTGGTAATGAAAAAAAGTTTAAGCACAACAATAGTCACATACAAACTTTTCTCATTAAAAAGATCCACATCAAAGTTCTGTAGGAAATGCCAGGAATTCCTTAGCACATAAGTAAAATTGTCCAACAATGGTTTTGTTCGCCTGTCAATATAAATCACCAATGGTCCATTTATGACTTAGTGGCTGCAATTATAGGGCTTAAGCAGTGATGGTGAACTTATGACACACGCGCATCAAAGGTGACACAAACCACAACATTTTAGGTGACATGCAGTGGCGGCTGGTGACTTCAGATCACAGGGGGGCTGCAGGAGACGCTGAATGGGTGGGGTCAAAGGGAAGGGGTGTGGTCAACCATAAAGGGGAGGAGCTATGCACAAAACCACAAAAAACTAACTTTAATTAAATACGCTGCCCTGGGTGGCAAACCATCATTATGAAAGTCCAATCAAGACAAAAATAAGTGTAGAAGAATAAAAATATTTCAATGCATTGGCTGCATGACAGCTTACTTAATATCTAGATGGAAACAAAAGGTTGTGAGGCATGAAAAAATAAATTACTTTTTAAATACATTACTGGAATGCCAGTCAAAATCAAGTATAAGAAAAACCAGAAGCACTCAACTCAAACCACTTCTCCTTGCACTGCAGTTCTAATTATAATATATTCAGCTTTATTAAAGTACCAAGCAACATGCTGAAAGTAGAAATCTATGTTAACATTGTCACCTCACAGCAAGAGGTTCTCCGGTTCGATTCTCGGCTGGGGTGCCTTCTGTGTGGAGTTTGCATGTTCTCCCTGTGTTCGCGTGGGTTTCCTCCGGGTACTCCGGTTTCCTCCCACATTCCAAAGACATGCATGTGGAGCATTTCTCCCCGGGCCTCCGCTGAAAACAGGCTCTGTGGAACCTAGTCGGACATTCCCGGTCAACAAATGTTAAATAAATAAATAAATAAATAAAATGTGATGCCCCCACTTGTAAAAATGTTTCTTATCCAAAAAAGACCTGCTGCATGACAACTTGTTTCATGGGGAAAACATGATAAAAGTAAAAAATGAAAAGCAAACAAGAAACAAGCTCAAGATACATTGCTTAAAGGATTACTGTACAGGTTATGGACCACACATGATTGGCACTCTGTTTAGTTTACGGGTAAAGTCTGTAGAGATGACTGGAAGTCTCCAACAAGTGTAATGAGCTTTTTAAAATAATGGAATCCTGTCCTTTAATACCCAAGGCTTATACATTATCTAGTCAAGTATTCTCTGCATGGCAACAACAGAAAGGCTTTCAATGTTGGCAATTCTTTAACAGTATGCTTATTAAAGCTTACTTGCATCTTACGATGTCAGACAAGCTTACCTTATGGTCATTAAAGCATTGCTACTTAAACACAGAGCAACAGGCACTTTGAGTAATAAGCATAAATCTGAGTAATAAGCATAAATCAACAGTACAAAAATATGACAGAAACCAGACCATTCTGCAAAATCAAGGACAGATGAAAAGCCACTGTAGTACTTATGCAGTGTGTCCTTCCCATCCAAGGTAGATACAACTACTCCTTGCCTTGCTTGGACACATCCAGAGTCACTACATGGGGGAGTGGGGTGCAAAAAGCATGTCACAATTTGAAATCTCCCTGGCTGACTGTGATGGCCCTGACACATTTGTCATACCTCTCAACCTCAAGAGCAAGAAATCTGGACAAAGCCATACACAGAAGTGGGACAAAGGCACAACAATAAGGACAATTTTTAAATATTGCTCTAATAAACTTAGAAAGATAATATAATAGGTCTTGCATTAGTATGAATATTCTGAAGGGTATAAAATCTGAAACTCAAATGTCTGTCATTTTCTAACTTCAGTCTTTAGTGATTTGTCACTAATTTGCCAAAAAACACAATTTTATGAAAAATGGACCAAAAATGTGATGCAAAAATATAAAATAGACACACAATACAGCTTCTAACTGTCAAAGAAGGGACACTTTAATATTAGTACTGCTACCTTGAGCAGCTGACAAAATAAAATAATCTACATGCATTTCAAGTAATCTATAACTTAGATTATTACAGTTATTTCTTAATTGTAAACCCTCCATGTTTTCTTCCAAAATTGCTATTTTGCAGAGGGATTATTAGGGGGAAGAGCAACAGTCTGAGCCAAAAATTGGGGACAGTTGAGAGGTTGGCTATGCCTAATTCTATAAAGCAATTTATTTGCATGTACCTCTCAACCTGTTAATGCAGTAAATCTGAACAAGGCCAAATATATTGGGGCACATATAAACAGTACTAAAATTGCTCTTGTATAAATTGAGACAGTTGATAGAACGGCTCTTACTTTAACATGCATTTTTATGAAGGTTATGAAGTCTGAAACTTATTATTTAGTGACTTCTGGCAAATCATTTAGGAATTAAAACTACAAATTTTATGAACAACAAACCAAAAATAAGAAGCAAAAATCTATTCATTCTTTGAAAATCTGGACAGTTGGGAGGTATAGTTCAGCTGGGCCTGTCTGAGTTTGCTGCCCCCCTGACAAAATAATGGTTGAACTGGAGCCTCTGCAGCCATTCCAATTAACCATTACTTGGCTATTTCACTCCATTTACCATAAACACTAATGTGCATACTGCTTTACTTCAATGATTGGACTTCATTTGAAAGTTTTATTTTGTATTTTACAGCACAAACATTAAGTCATCTGTTAAACAAAGCAATGCAGTCTCACAATGAAAACTTAGCATTAAAACTTCTCTGCCCTTGAAACTCACATTCATTGAAACAGCATTGAAACCCACATTCAAAGAAAATACATTTTGCCAGTGGCAGATAAAGATTAATTTTGGGCTGTTTCGAATCATAGGCCCCATGCATATGAAACATACATGTGTTCTCTGATACACCTTCCTCATTGTACTAAAAATTATATTCCTTGTACAATACAGTACACTTGTTAGAGGGTGTTTTAAATTTGTTTTGAACATTTTTCCAGTAAGCAATGAAACAAAACATATGCACCCATAATGGCAAAACTGCCCAGTTGAGAACATTTATCATAAAAAAGTCTACTCAGACTTCCACAGTCCACCATTATTAGTAAATATACACAATTCTACAGTCCACCATTATTAGTAAATATGCACAATTCCACAGTCCACCATTATTAGTAAATACGCACAATTCTACAGTCCACCATTATCAGTAAATATGCACAATTCTACAGTGCACCTTTATCAGTAAATATGCACAATTCTACAGTCCATATTCAGTGAATTCAGTTCTTGCCATAGCTGTCAACCTTAGCACAAAAACCTGGACGAAGCCAATAATGGGGGAATACAGTCCCAAAAATAGGGACATTTAAAATATTCATCTTATAAACTTAGAAAATTGCTAGAAAAAAAGGTTGTGCTACTATGTATTCTGAAGAACATGAAGTTTGAAATTCAAATGCCGGTCAATTTTACTGCGGACAGAACAAAAACAATTTTCAGCAGAGACGCAGGGATTAATACTGCAGACACGTCTTTGTAAAATGGCAGGGCACCAGAGCAAATCCACACAAACACAAGGAGGAGATGCAGACTCCACACAGAAGCCACCCAAACCAAGAATCAAACCAGAAAACCTATAGCTGTGAGGCAACAATACTACCACTGCACCATCAAATCTGCAAGGAATGAAGCATGCAGAAACCTGAAGTCTGAAATTCAAATGCCGGTCAATTTTACTGCGGACAGAACAAAAACAATTTTCAGCAGAGACGCAGGAATTAATACTGCAGACACATCTTTGTAAAATGGCAGGGCACCAGAGGAAATCCACACAAACACAGGGAGGAGATGCAGACTCCACACAGAAGCCACCCCAACCAAGAATCAAACCAGAAAACCTATAGCTGTGAGGCAACAATACTACCACTGCACCATCTAATCTGCAAGGAATTAAGCATTCAGAAACCTGAAGTCTGAAATTCAAATGCCGGTCAATTTTACTGCGGACAGAACAAAAACAATTTTCAGCAGAGACGCAGGAATTAATACTGCAGACACGTCTTTGTAAAATGGCAGGGCACCAGTGGAAATCCACACAAACACAGGAAGGAGATGCAGACTCCACACAGAAGCCACCCCCACCAAGAATCAAACCAGAAAACCTATAGCTGTGAGGCAACAATACTACCACTGCACCATCAAATCTGCAAGGAATTAAACATTCAGAAACCTGAAGTCTGAAATTCAAATGCCGGTCAATTTTACTGCGGACAGAACAAAAACAATTTTCAGCAGAGACGCAGGGATTAATACTGCAGACACGTCTTTGTAAAATGGCAGGGCACCAGAGCAAATCCACACAAAAGCCACCCCAACCAAGAATCAAACCAGAAAACCTATAGCTGTGAGGCAACAATACTACCACTGCACCATCAAATCTGCAAGGAATTAAACATTCAGAAACCTGAAGTCTGAAATTCAAATGCCGGTCAATTTTATTTAACATTTGTTAATCAGGACAGTCTGACTTGGAACAAAAAATCAATTTTCAGCAGAGGCCCAGGAAGAAATAATGCAGACATGTCTTTGTAACATGGGAGGACACAAAAGCAAACCCACACAAACACAGGGAGAAGATACGGACCCCACAAAGAAGGAACCCCAGCCAAGAATCAAACCTGAGAACCTGCAGCTGTGAGGCAACAATGCTACTACTAAACCATCAAATATCAAGCATTGCAACATTTACAAACCACAGATATTATGAGGAACAGCTCAGATCAAATATGAGGCAAAAATCTGCAATTTTTTTACAAATGGTGGTGGATAGGGAACTCAAGTCTTTAACACCTGCATACAGGGTACAGGGTTCAAGCCTGAGGTATTCCCTACCACACCACCATGAGCTCCTGGGGCATTTTCACACACACACTCTATACACTTACCTGTCTGTTCTCCATACCATATCCTGCCCGCGCAATACTCACAAAGACCCGCGAGATCCCAGTAAAGCTCCTTCCCGACGACGAGATCCCAAGCTCCCTCCTGAGAGTGTTCTGGCTGTTGCTGCTGCAGTCCCGATGCGTTCTATCCTCTCAGCGTGTCTGTGCACTTTAAAAGTGCACAGACATCTCCTTGCGTCCCTCTATGGGTCCTGCCGGACTGCCTTGAGCATGCACATAGCCCGACAGTAGTCGGGACTACTGCGCATGTGCAAAGTCCGCGAAAATTTAAAAAAATAATTTTTTTTTGTTTTCTTTTTTAATTTGAGGGGGCTGCAGTCTGGCAGCCCGATGCCACGAGCCGCCCCTGGTGACATGTCAGCGATCACCAACACCCGAGTTACCCAAGACACTGCTTTTGCATTCATTGCTCATGTGAAATGCACCAAATTATTTTGTGCCAGGAGCTTTTGACACGCCAATCTCAAAAGGTTCACCATCACTGTCTTAAGGGATGATGAACCTCATTTTTGTGGATTTTTGGAATCCTGAAAATTGAAGGGATGGCATTATGGTATACTAACAAGAAGTTATGTAGTTGACTTGTGAAGAATAATTTTCAGGGGGCTTGGCCTCATGAAATTTGTGTACGTGCGCGCGCGTGTGTGTGTGTGTGTGTGTGTGTGTGTGTGTGTGTGTCTGTGTGTGTGTGTGTGTGTGTGTGTGCGTGTGTGTATGTTTTATTAAAGTCAGCATTATGAGATGCTCACTTTATAGATTCACTTTTTCAAGAGTGGAATGTTTTCCAGTTTATGGTTTTGCATTTCTCATGATAATACAGGAGGGAGGCACCCAAACGTAATCCTGTTTGCCACTCACCTCAGCTAACAGCTTCTTTATTTTTATTTTCTGTCGGCTCTGTCACAGCCAGACCTGGATGACTTGCTTTCTAAATCAGTTGGATGCAGGATCTGTTATGTGTGATTTCTCTAACTCTTTCAATCATATGGATTTTGCAAAAGGAAAGAAGAAAAAAAAAGAAGTTTCATTCCTTTAACTTCTTCACCAAGTTGGAAGTTGGCATAATGGTTAAGGTGTTTACCTCATAGACACAAGACATAGGATTTGATTCTTACTTTTGCTCATTGCCTGGTTATTGGCTAAGCATGTAATAGTCTGCAGACTGATTGCCTAGTTTTTACTTATAAACCTATAGCAACCATTGCTCCGGGTGCAGATGCTAGATGCTCAACCAGCAGCATTACTTCTTCACTGCAGATTTCTCAGAAATCATTGTCCTGCTATCAAATCCCAAATCTCTTAACAACCAGGAGGATCTCATATTAACTTCTAGCAGCCATTCCTTTCCTCCGTAGGTATGGCCTATCTTAAAAGAGGTTGAAGGCCTACCACTAACAAATTAGACATCACAGTGGGCCACATTTTCTGTATGGTAACATCAGCAGAAAATATGTATTAATGCTCTCCTCATACATTGCAAGGCTTATCTACCTTTTAATGATTAAATGTAAGTCCTTGGAGTTATTCGGTTGGTGAGCTACTTGGACACAACTTGGGTGGTATGGACAAGAGAGTGAACCAGGCTGAGGTCTTTGAATGGTTCTGTTTACTCAAAAGCCAGCAGTCTCAAAGACAGAAGAATAATATCTCCAGTCCTGCTTTGAGTCATTTGAATTTTAAACTATGAAGAGCTACAATCATGCAAATTACTTGCTTCTAGATTATTATGGGCAACTTGCACAAAAGACACATAAATCATTTTTTTATTTCTTATTATGAAAGCTAAATAGCAGGTGTGATCTGGGAAATGGAGGAATAGGTAGTCCCAAATGAAAAGTAAACTTGGACAGCGCAGTGGTGCAGTGGTAGCATTGCCACCTCACAGCAGGAGGTTCTCTGATTCAGTTCTTGTCTGGGCTGCCTTCTGTGTGGAGTCTGCATTTCCTTTGGGTTTCTTCTGGGTGCTCCAGTTTCCTCCCATGTTACAAAGACAGGCGTCTGGAGCATTTCTGCCAGAGCCTCCACTGAAAATTGGCTTTGTTCCAAGTTGGACTTTCCTGGTAAATAAATAAATTCTATTAAAATAAAACAGTCACATAGCAGGAAACATGTAAATAAAATATTACAGATAACATGATTGAAAGATTAGAGGGAAGAAAGACAATATGAGAAAGTGTTAAAATACGATGGGTTACTACTAAAGGCAAGACAAACAGACATAGAAACTGATTCCCTTGAAAACTTTTCTAGGTGCCTATACTTAAGACATACTGACATATGCAAGTCTTTATCAAATAATGATCTGAGGTCTTTCTTTAAGGAACTAATTAAGAAGTTGAAGAATCCCCCCAAACTTCCTTTTAGGCTGAACAGGTCCATATATTAAGAGAAAGAGGGTTGAAGGGGTTGTAACTACTTCATTAATTTTAGGGATGAGCATAATAACAGAAAGAAAATGTGTTATTGCTGTCTTCATCCATCAGTGATGAAATGTAAATCTTGGAGACATTTTGATGGTGTTCTACCTGGACACAATTTGGGAGGTACGGACAGGAGAGCGAACCGAGCTGGGGTCACTGGATTGTGCTGTTTACTCACAAGTATGTTATTATTTTATAAACTGTGTTTTTAAGAAAAATGTCCTCTTAATGATATTTAAGGGCTGCCTTATCAACACTTGTTTTCCAGGGGGGGAAAAACACTGTACAGTGTAGAGTTTCCATTAGTGTTGTTGGAGGAGAAGGTTAGCACACATTTGGATCCTTTAGAAAAAGAATCCCAGACATAAACTACCATAAGGGGTACAGCAGGGACTTTAAATCAAATGACCATGATACCTGTTTGAGACAGATGAGGGACACAATGGGCCAGTTAAGAGTGCAGTACAGCAGCTTAACTCCCCTAGACTTAAACTGGTTTGAAAGCTGCTTTTAGCCTTAAGCCTGTAGGCTTGAGATCTTTCTTTAGAGCCATTATTGCTTAACTATAGGAAGAATAATTTCCCAGAATCTTCTTACCTAAGCAACAAAAGAGAGCAACACCCCTGGTTACTTTGGAAAATTATGCACATCAAAGTAATTTTCATAAAATCAATGTCAGGGGTGAGTATATTACAGTACAAAGAAAATATGTTTTTATTATTATTTTGTTTGTTTACAAATTTCTGAGGGAAAGGGGAAGTTTGACTGATGCCCATTACAACTGGGGAGTTCTCAGTGTGTTCTGAATGTCATTGAAACTAGAATAATAACTCTGTTTAGTTCATTTCATGAATCAATGATCAATCAAAGAGAGGTGCAGGGCCTAAGCAAATAGAAACAGAGGATCCTGTGCAGCGATGACCCAAAAGGAGACAAAACGTAGGCAGTAATGCAGTGACCTGTGAAAAGGCCCACAGGAAACTGTGGCTTTCAGGAAATGGGAGATGGATATATAGAGCACCACAAGTCATAAGAACAAGAAGGAAGGCATGTCTTGGACATAGATGGGAAGTCAAGGGAAGACACAGAAACATACAGGAAGTAGTGTAATGAAAATGTCACATCTGTAGGAAAGTTCATAAAATACTCAAGAGCCACACACAGGAGCAGATTGCACTTCATAGGTTTCCTGAAGAACGACTCAAACACTGCACAGGTCACATAACGTACATTTATCTAAGCTATTTCCTTAAAGGTATACTACACTAATCACATCCGAAAGTGTGATAAGAGACTTAGGGACACAGGTGGACAGTGGTCTCACCTTCGATAACTACATCACCACAACAGTCAGGAAATCCTTCCATGTGGCACACCTCATCACTAAGGGCTTTTCATCCAGAATAAAGGAGGTCATTGTCCCACTGTACTCATCCCTCATTAGACCCATTATAGAATACAACTCCCCATTTGGTATGTACCTCTCAAGACATCTGCAACAACTGGAAAGGCCGCAGAAATACCTCACTAAAAGAATCATAGGCCTAAAGCAGATGCCCTATACTGACGCCTTAAAAAACTCCAGCTATACTCTGTCACATATCGTCTACTCAGAGGCGATCTCTGCTTAACATACAAGGCCATGTCAAACCCAGAGCTGTTGGACATACTACACTTAAAGAATTCCCAATCCCTCAGAGCCATACACTCCAGGGATCTAAACCTTGTCATCACAATAAACAAAACATGCTAGAGGGATAAGTTCCTGACCCAGTGACTCTCCAGACTCTAGAATAGACTGCCCATACATGTCAAGCAGAGTGCCTCTTTGGCCCTCTTCAAAATGAACCTTGACGATTGGACGGGTGAAAGGAAATTCACTCTGGGGATCACGTCAGTCGCCCTGATAGACAGGGGTCCAGGGAACTAAATAGTGTGGGAAGAAATAGCCAGGGAATTGTTATGGTTAGGCTTGTATAGGCCCTAGGGCTGATAGCCCAGTACCAATCTATGAACCTATGAACCTATGAACATACACTGAGTGTGGCATTCTGTTTTCATTACAGAAGACTGGATCACTACTGAAATTTTGGCACTCCTAAGGCTGAGTGCCAACATGCTAAAAAAAAGGATTGAAAATGCAGGAGAAAAGTGTAAGATCTTTTTCTTTAAACTTGTTTTTTTGCAGGGGGCATGTGGAGGATACATTTTACACATCTGTAAACATTCCATAGTCCGTGAATATACAATGCTGACAAATGTCTTTTTTTGTAATCTGCCTATGCCATTCTTTGGTTCTACCCATTTACAGCTCACTGTTATGGTTTTGTTTAATAATATACTATTCTTTGTTACATATAATTTTTCTTGAATTACTTTTCTGTTCTATTATCACAATTTTTAAGTGACTATAAACTCTATCTGCAGCAGTTCTGCTTTATACTTTATTATATGTTGCAGAAGACAAGTTATTGGTCTATAATTCTTAGGATGACATGCAAGGTCAGTCTTAATGAAGAGTAGTTTTTTCCTATTGTTAATCTGGTTGGTTTCTGTTCAGCATATGCCTATAAATAATTTTTACTCAGGCTTGAACTGCTGTGCACAAATGTTAACATATTTGAAGTTAGATATTGTAGCTAGGAATACTTTAAAAATTGTATCTCAGTTTCTCTGGCTGTTCATAGGTTCATAAGTTCATACTAGGCTATCTGCCCTAGGGCATTTATAAGCCAAGTCAGAGTGTGTTTGGCTTTCACCACCCATTTTAAATGAATTTTGCTATGCTCTTTTTCGAGGTTAGTATACTGTGCCTCTGTCTAACAGTGACACAGAAGTGATACCCGGGGTAAACCTACGATCTCCCATCCACTCATCAAGATTCCTCTTGAAGAGAGTCAATGAGGGACTCTGCCTAACCTGGACTGGGATTTTATTCCAGAGTGAAGGGAGCCTCTGGGTTATGAATCTGTCCCTCCAGCATGTCCTATTTATTTCAGTGCTGAGGTTCAAGTCTCTCGAGCGCATAGCTCGATGGGATTTTGATTTTCTGAGGTGCAGCATGTCCATTAATTCCGGGTTGGACATGGCTTTATACGTCAGGCACAGATCGCCTCTGAGCAGGCGGTATGCCACTGAGTAGAGCTGGAGTTTCTTTAACCGGGCAGCATATGGCATCTGTTTGAGCCCTTTGATCCTCTTGGTGAGGTACTTTTGGGGTCTTTCCAGTTGCTGCAGGTGTCTGGTAAGGTACATCCCAAAAGGGGCATTGTACTCAATTATAGGCCTGATGAGGGATGAGTAAAGAGGCACGATGACCTTCCCTGATCTAGATGTGAATCCCTTCATGATTAGGTGGGCTATATAAAATGTTTTTCTAACCACTTTGGCCACGTGGTTTTCAAATGAGAGATTGCTATCAACTTGGGTCCCCAGGTCCCTAATTACTTCTTCCGTACCTAATGGATTACCACCTATGTGGTAATTTGTGGGCACTTTGTTTTTGCCAAAGGGGATGACTATACACTTTTTAGCGTTTAGCTTGAGGCCATGGCTCTGGCACCAGTTGTCTGTTTCTATGAGGCCCTTTTGTAGGATGCTTGTGTCAGCTGGAGAGTCGATTATGGCACCTAGTTTGCAGTCATCTGCGAACTCGGTCAGCCACAGTCCTTCCGTGTTGGCCTGTACCTCAGAGAAATATATACCGAACAAGAGAGATCCCAGGACTGAGCCTTGTGGGATGCCACTTGTAACTGGTTTGGAGTCTGACATGGCTCCAGCAATTCTAACCATGTGGGTTATGTCCTTGAGTCAGTTTGCAACCCATCTAGTGACATAGAGGTTTATATTTAAGCTGGTGAGCTTATCTATAATGCCCGAGTGGGGCATTGTATCAAAGGCTTTTGCGAGGTCCAGGTAGGCTGTGTGGACCACCTTCCCCTCGTCAATGGCCTTGGTGACTGTTTCAAAGAAATCGACCAGGTTTAATAGGCAGGATCTGCCCTTAACAAAGCCGAACTGGGTAGGATCCAGTGTCTGTAGGTCCCCGATATCTTTATTTATGAGGTCCATGATGATCCTTTCCATAGCTTTGCAGACCAAGCTAGTCAGGCTTATGAGGCGATAGTTTCCAGGATCCGTTGAGGCACCACCTTTGTGGAGAGGGACCACTGTTGCTGTACGCCACTCTTTGGGTACATATGCTGTAGTAAGGCTGAGCTTGAACAGTAGTTTTATGTTTGGGTTTAGCTCTTCTTGGAGTTCATGTAGGATGCAGCCCGGGACACTGTCTGGTCCCATTGATACTGTGTTTTTTGCTTTGGAGAGGGCGGCTCTTACCTGAGCATCTGAGATGTCAGGGGGGCAGCACTCCGCTGGGATAGATATTTGCCCTTTTGGTGGGGAGGGGGGGTTGCGCTGAACCTGTCAGCTAGGATGTTGGCAATGTCTGTGGGTTCGGTGTATTTTTTGACATTTTGGACTAATTCTGAGCATATCTGGGAATTCCCACCCAGGTTCCTAACATAAGTAAAGAAAGCCTTGTGATTATCCTTAGTGTCCTGTGCAATTTTTCTCTCGAAGCTGGACTGAGACGATTTTATGAGTGCCCGTAGTTTTTTGCTAATACTGATCAGAGATGCCTTCCCTTTTTGGGATTTTTCTCTATCATGTAGTAGCTTCATCCTTACTGGTTATGCCAGTACTGAGTTGAGAGAGCTTAGCCTCCAGTTTGGCTATATGGTTGCATCTCTCACATGTGTTGGAATTTGTTGGGAGGAGGAGAGGGTTGTCTGTGTACATAAGGCAGTTGTAACATTGCCTCAAGATTCCCAGATTCACCAGCTGGACCAGAGAGGAGATTGACAACTGACCTTTGGACATGCTAGAATTGTACTGGGAATTCCTTTATAATTGAAAAAAAGGGCCAATGGGGAACAAGGTACTCAAGGGGAGTTTGTGAGGGTGTAGTGCTTTTAATTTTTTAGTGTTGACTTATATAATTGCTTTAGTGAGCAAGTGCCAGGCTTTAGAGTAGGAATAGGGTGTTTATTATGAGAACTAGATCAGTTCTAAGGGAAAAAGTGAAGAGCAGACTTTGTGGAGCTGAGAATGGTTTAAACCCAATTAAGCGGAGCTGCCCGATGCTGCGCTATGTGCAAATTGCAAAGTCAGCAAAGCGGGTTTTATACAGGGGGACTTGAATGAGCTAGAAATTGGCCCAAAACGGCCAATAGACTACCAGATTCTTGTGCTGGGAACACTCCTCCAGGGATAGATAGGCTGCTCTAAACTCCCCACTGCCACTGGTGAACAAAGAAGCCTCCCTTTATCCAAGAAAGGAAATGGGCAACACAGGAACTTTCCAAAAGTCCAGAATACAGCAAAGCCTGTATTTTGACTACTCTAGGTCATGAAAGATGGGAAACAAGGATAATTTTTTTTTTCATTTTTGCAACAAACAGCAGGAAAATGCAATACATATGTTATTTCATTCTACTGTATATCTCCTCCTGTATGGGAAATATGATCCCTCTGACTGGTCAAATCAAATCACAAACTAGGAACCTTCTACAATGAATTCTTCAAATTTGATTATAACAGTATTACTGATACTGCAAAGAGTTATGCATACAATTTCTACTCACACCTGGATGCATGTATGATATTGGCAAGTCCCACTAGATCCAAGTCAGTACAGATGTTCAAAAGCAAACTAAAGTGGTTGTCCTCAAGCATTAATAAACTATATAATAAAGGGAAGAAACTTTCTCACCTATATAGCAGAACAAAAGTCCCCCTCCCCCCACACACAGATTAAAGAGAACATCTAAAAAGCTAGTTAAGAGACTAAAAAAGCACGTTAGAGAAACAAAGGCATCCCTTGAACTCAGGCTTGCTAAAGAAGTCAAAGCCAGCTACAAAGTCTTCTTTAGTTATGTCAGAAAAATAAAAAATAACATCCAGCATTGCTCAGAGCGTAATCACAATGGCACTACCTACTCCAATCTAGCGAATATTGCCCACATACTTTCAGATAAATTTAGTGCCAACTTCATCCCAGAGGCATCTGTTTGGAACCCAGTTGCCACTTATGGACTCAAATCACCTATCATCACCAAAGAATATGTACGGAAGATGCTCTTCACAATGAAAAATGTCTCGTCCATAGATCCTAGTAACATGTAAACCCATATGTCACAAGATGGGTTGCAAACTGGCTCAAGGACAGAACACACAGGGTTAGAGTTGCTGGTGCCATGTCAGACTCTAAGCCGGTCACGAGCGGTGTCCCACAGGGCTCAGTCCTGGGCCCCCTCTTGTTCGGCATTTATTTTTCTGAAGTGCAGGCAAACATAGGGGGATTGTGGCTGACAAAATTTGCAGATGACTGCAAACTGGGCACCATAATTGACACTCCATCAGACACAGACATCCTCCAGAAAGGTCTCATAGAAATGGATAACTGGTGCCAGAGCCATGGCCTTAAGCTAAATGCCAAAAAATGTATAGTCATACCCTTTGGGAAAAACAAGGTAACCCCTAATTACCACATAGGTGGTAATCCATTAAACACGGAAGAAGTTATCAGGGACCTGGGGACCCAAGTTGACAGTAACCTCTCTTTTGACACTCACATTGCCAAAGTGGTTAGGAAGACCTTCTACATTGCCCACCTGATCATGAAGGGATTCACATCCAGATCAGGAGAGGTCATTGTACCCCTGTACTCTTCACTTATCAGACCAATGATTGAGTACAACGCCCCATTCGGAATGTACCTTACCCGACACCTGCAGAAGTTGGAAAGACCCCAAAAGTTCCTCACCAAAAGGATAAAGGGGCTCAAACATATGTCATACGATGCCCGACTGAAGAAACTCCAGCTCTATTCTGTTGCATACCGTCTGCTTAGAGGTGATCTGTGCCTGACATACAAGGCCATGTCCAACCCGGAATTAATGGACATGCTTCACCTCAAAAAATCCAAATCCACCAGTGCCACGAGAGCAAGAGACTTAAACCTCAACACGGATATAAATAGGACGTGCTGGAGGGACAGATTCATCACCCAGAGACTCCCTACACTATGGAACAGAATCCCAGTCCATGTGAGGCAGAGCCCCTCACTGACTCATTTCAAGGGAAATCTTGACGAGTGGATGGGAGATCGTAGGTTTACCCCGGGAATCATCTCTGTATCACTGCTGGACAGAGGCACAGCAAACTAATGGGTATAGTATTCTCATCCTAAGGGGTGGTGAAAGCCACACACACTCTGGCTAGGCTTATAAATGCCCTAGGGCAGATAGCCTAGTATGAACCTATGAACCTATGAACCTATTCCCATTTGCCTAATTAATAGCACTAAACAGGCACTGGTTGACACTCTCCTTAACGTCTTTAATCTAAGCCTAGCAATTGACTTTGTCCCATGGGAGTTGTGCACAGCTGTTGTGATGTAACTGCACAAGGGTGATTCCACTACTGAACCTAAAAATTACAGACCTTTCAGCCTACCAATTATTATATGCACAGGCACTGGATGTATCATAACTGACCTAATTAAGTATGACATCAAAAATCTTATCAGACTTGACCCCCTAGCAGTTTGGCTTTTTTCAGGGTAAATATTTTCTAATGAATCTTGAGAACTTATTTGAGATGTTTACTTAGGTCTTAGATTGAGGGCAAGCTAGCCATACAGTGTACCTAGACCTTGCCAAGGCATTTGATACTTTACCATAAAGAAATATAGTAAAAAATCTGAAGGAACACCAGACTGACACATATGTGAGTAGGTGGATAGTCGATTGTCTTAGAGATAGGACTAACAAAGTAAGAGTAGAGGTGCATCCTCTGAAAGCATGAAGGCAGCCAGTGGAGTTCCTCAGGGATCTGTACTGGAACTTCTAGTATTTGGTATCAGATTCACAGATCTCTGTTTATCAAATAATCTTGTCTGGTTAACAAAGATGTAGATGATTGTAAGCTGGGAGCCTTCATCAAGTCCCACTCCGAAATAAAGGTACTCCAATAGGAGCTTGCATCAGTCAATTGCTGGTGTACAAACAAACTGGCTATACTTGCCAATAGCTGGTATACAAACAAACTGGCTACACCTGTCAGTAGATGGTGTACAAACACATTGGTTCAAATTCAATGCTGCAAAGTGCAACATCGCAGCATTTTATAAGCACCCCTATCTCCAGCTTTCAGCATAGATAACACTCCTCTTCAAAATCAACAGGCAGTGTAGTAAGAGACCTAGCTAGTTGGGTGAATAGCTCCCTCACATTGATCATTACTTTGCTAGGGTTGTTAGGAAATACTTTTATCATGCACAACTCACAGAAAAAAATATTTTTTTCCAGATCGAAAGAAGTAATCACCTCCTTATACACCACTAGTCCCATCACCAAGTACAATGCCCTACTTTTGGATGTACTTTACAAAGCATATCAAGCAGTTGGAAACATCCCAGAAGAGGTTGGTTTGCAGCTAAAAATATTAGGGGTTTAAAAGACCTGAACTGCCATGAAAAACTGGAGGTTTTATTTCTATATGCAGTCTCATATTTATTCATTAGGGGAAATCTGCTCTTTGCTTGTAGGACTATAATGGATCCAGTACTCCATATTATTATTTTGACAGTAAGGAAACATAAATTAGTCTTTGTCTTGAAAGATGGCTTGATATGGATCTTAATGGCACAGATAGCCTTTTCCTGAATTGTTTGACATACTCCTTGTCTTATTTATTTCTTGAAGTACATTTAAACCTCTGGTCATAGTATTAGCTGGACTGTTTGATTTAAGAAAGTATAGGAATTCTTGGACTACTAGATCTCTTATAGGGAAAGGGACACTCTTTCAGTTTTACATGGCTGTATAAACAGTACTGCAAAAGGGTCTGAAATAGAGCTGTGGGAGGGAACTATATTAGTCTGTATCAATGATTCAGTAATTATCGGAAGACCACCTTGCCTTTTGATTATCAGAACATTTAATAATAATCCCACAGCCAAGTCTGATCAAGTAATCAGGGTACCATCAACATGTACGGTAGTAGGATACTAATACCAAAAACAGTAATACATTTTAATATCTCATCCCCTCCTGACAATACTAGCTGTAGGAGATGAAGGGCATGCTACGATACTCTTTTGGGGGAATGGGAACAGGTTTAGATGCCTCAAATTTGGCTGATGTAGAAATTTTAGCAGACTAAAGCTAACAGGTCAAGATATTTCACCAATTGTACATTTACATGCACAATAGTTAGCCACTACATGGGCATGAGAAAAGGAGCATGTTAATTTTTTCCAAAAAGAAATTTTGCAACATTTTAATGAATCTTTAATTAACAGATTAGATTTTAATGTTAATGTCACTAAGTTCGTAAATTGGAATAAATGTACTTTACAATCTTTGTATGTACAAATGCAGAAAAAATTCGGTACAAATGAAGTTAATGTCAAATAATGAATATGTGTGGATAACAATGTTCGAAAAACGGATCCCAAGTACCAACTGGTTTGAAATGTATGAGTAACAAACAGTCTGCACAAATACATACTGTACAGGAAAACTTACACATTATAATGTAACAAGTTCAAAAGTAATGTGTTAACTTATAATTTTACCACTGTTTTTTGTACCACCATTCTATCTGTACCAGTACTGGTTACCCCAGTTAGAGGTAAATTATATTGATTTACAAAATAAAACTCACAAAATCAAACATTGTGCTCATACAGCTTTTACAACATTCTGTAAATTTATGTAAATGAACAATTTTACCTTCTAGTTTTGAAATATTTACTAAAATAGCCCCACAGTTTGTGTGCATTGTAACAAATCAAAGTTTAACTTTTACTAAACAACATCCTTTTGTAGGTTGTTTTAATACTATAACCTGTATGACATGGTATAATGAAACATATGTGTTCACTCCAGAAAGCAAAGTGGCAGTGTCTTTTCAATGGAATCCGCAAGCATTGTCAATGATTAATGTAGGATTTTCTCTAGAATCATTATATAAAGTCATAAATGAAAGTAAATAGTTAATTCAACAACTATAAGAAGTTAATAAAAGAATTCCAAGTCATGATTTAAATTATGTAATTGTAAAAAACTGATTCATGATGAAACTGATTAAGTTAGCAGGAAAATCTGAAGTATACACAGCTCATAATTGGTGGGACATTTTTACAGGATGGTCTGCAAAAGGAAAAAAGTTGCTAGACTGGATTATACACCCAATTGTGGTAGTGATGCTTGTTATCATTGTACTAACCGCATGGAATTGTATTTAACCTGTTGTATCAAGAGGAAGCTAAAGGTTTTGTTTCTTAATGTGTTTTCTGCAAATCACAATGAATATTATGATCTGACCAACGAATACATATCATTGTAAACTGTCTTGTATGCTTTTAAAACAAAAGGGGGAACTGTTAGAGTATATTAAAGGGTTAAAAATGTCTTTTCTGAAAATAAGTAGAAAAGTAGGAAAAAATAGTAGGTACTATGCATGCTTGGCATCCATACTATGTGGTATAACTGTTCCTTGACCAGCACAGCTGCAAGGAGAACTGCAGATAAGTATGACTCCCTAATTCCTGAAGTAATTACTAACACAAGTGCAAAGAAGGAGAACTGGAGACAGGAATGATTCCCTAAGTCTTGAAGGTTGTCACATAATTTACCTTGAAACAAAACAAATATCAGCTTATCAGCAGACTGCATGACACCAAGCAAATACCAAAGTACTGACTTTACTCAGATGAACTGCATAAAAAGACTGTAAAAGAAAATATTGGTAGCTGGGTATTTTGTAGGAACATATTTCCGAGGTAAATGGAGAATCAGCATCTATATCTGTATCAAAAAGCAAACTTTGCACAGTAAAAAGCTATAAGCATTAACATGTAGTATTTGTCGTCTTTTATATAAATAAGTTGTTTTATTAGTAACTGCACTCAAGTTGGTTTAAGTACAGTACCGTAAAGTATACTTTTGATAAATTCATCAGTTCGCTAAAATTTATCACTGACACCATCTTCTTATCCACTTGTTAAAGCCAACAATCTTGTCTTGGTTGCTAACCATCATTCTTGATCAGGATACTACTCAATACCACTGTCTTTGCTGCCTCTAACACATGCATAGTAAGTCCATTGTGTCTCAAGTCCTTCTGGGTGGAATGCCTCAGATCATGCACTCCTATGAGTCACCACTAGGCTATACTTGTCTTTGTTAAGTGATTTTAGAGCCCTTCTAGCATACAAAAATCCAGGCATTAAACAGCAACTTATAGTAACCCCATACTTGTCCAGTCTAGTAAATATACAGTCTGAATGCCCAACTATAGAGTCACGTATGACTAAGAGATTTCCCTGTGTGACAACAGACTTTATGGGTTGTATGGGCTTAGACTTGCTTCCTGGTGACTCGAGTAATTTGTATGGAGTTGCAACATGTGGGAGTGGAGAAGAAGTAGGTGTTGGCTAGTGTACTGAAGGGTGAGATCTTTTAAACTATGTACTAGGGAGTATTTGACATTTTCTTTACATACTCAGCATAAGTTATAGACTTATTGGCTTGTTGTGATTGATTTGGTGCTGTGGATGTTTGATGCTTACTGATAGTGGTCTGATGTAAGTGATTTGTCTCCACGTTTCTTAAATATTTCCATCTTTTATAGATTCTATTATTAATTGGTAGAGGCAGCGAACAGTCAGTAAGCACAAAGCAGTTGCTGCACTGCCACAGAACACCTAATGCAATCAGGCTGGTCACACGTGGGGTGAGAGCAGACTGTTCAGCATTGTTGCCAGAAAATGGATGCATGCCAAAGACTGGTAATAGTATACACTGGTTAGAGGAAGACTATTATGCAAGACCCAGAAGATTTATGGATAAAGTATTTAGAGTGATACTCTGATGTTAGGCTGGATTGTGGCTAATCAAGCAATAGTTAATGACAAGGCAGAATTACATTTACCAAGAGTGAAATTATAGTGATGGTTTCGGGTCTATATTGCCGTGTTGAAAGACATGTTCGCCGAATACATCTTAATTGACACAGTAATATTGACTTGTCTAAAACACAAATGGCTGAGTCAGCTAATTTTTTCCCTGGGAACAAAATTGCTAGGCCATCATTGGGGATTTGGCCTTTTCCCCACTGTAGTGTAATCTCGGAGTTGATATATTTCATTAGGGGGGTGTGGGGAAAGCCCCCCCCCCCCATGTTGTAGGGTTTGAAAGTGTGTTCTTTTTCTGTACGGCCAAGCGATTTTTTTCCTCTGGGAAGAAATTCGCCGACTCGGCCGTTCGAGTTTTAGACAAGTCAATATTACTGTGTCGATTAAGACGTGTTCGGCGAACATGGCTTTCAACATGGTAATATAAACTCATGGTTTCACCCTCATCTGTCCTTAGGAATTAATGTCCCTTTACTCCTTCTGTCACCAGAAACAACACAGGTACACTAAACCCATACTGGTTCCTCAGAAATAGGTGGCAGGTTCATTTGTAATTAGCAGTCTTGTCCCAAACATTGTATAGATCTGTAGGTGTGCTGTAGCCTTCTTTTGGTAGATGCCTTGGACAGCATATATAGTATGTTAATACAAGAGAGCTAAGCTACACAATAGTCCAAATCTAGACCAGACAGGGAAGTCCCATATATACTGCTCAATCAGAGGCAGCAAGAATCAATGCCCTCAGATTCTACTTTTACCAGGAGCAAAACTTATCTCAAGCTAGAGCCTAAGAAGCATCTTTTAGACTTTCCACTTAGTGGTAGTCTCTACAAAGATTGTAAAATAATGTCCCTGTGGTCTTTTTCCTCAACATGAACAAAGCAGAAGTACTTATCCTGAGGTGATTCCTGAGATGTAGTTTGTAGGGTACCAGTGAATGATAGTGATAATCTTGCTCAGAGGTTTGTGAATTTAAAAGTAGGATGGAAAAATGGATTAATATTCGAGGCACTGAAGGGTGCACTAAGCACTTAGAGGATATGAAACAGAGGGTAACTGAAGTTTTAACTGTCTCAGGGGATGGTCTTCCTAGTTTGAAGTTCTAGAGCTCACTGGGAGGAGCTTTCAAAGTCAAATGTACAGAAGGGGGTGAGTCACTCAAGAGCCAATGAGTTTAATAACACAAGAAAGAAATAGGATAACATGAGAGGGAAACAGTCGCAGGTCAGTGACAGCTGCAAAAGATTAAAATGTATTCCTGTATGACTTATTTTAAATAATAAATTGTACTTTACAGCTCCTCTCACAGATTACCAAGACTTAATCTCTTTGCCCTGATAGCAGATAACAGAAAATAAATACTTCCTAAGTTACCAAGGGCAAGATGCCCTAAACAATTACCTTTAAAAACTCCAAGAAAAACAAACCTTATTTCCAATAACAACAGTTTACAAATCACTGCCAGCTCCAAAGGATTCTAAATTCTGCTCAAACATACATTCCCCTCACAAAAAGCTACAATGGAAGGAAGTTCAAACATACTTTCTGAATGTTCAAGGATGGTAAACAGCCAATTGTAGGAACTAAATTGACGTGCATCATAAAACGTGATTCACAAGATGCAGCCGTAATATCTTGAGCTACATTTACAAGAGGCAAGATATCAATCAAACAAGCCAAGGACCCGTTTAAACTGTATGCAGATGATTATATACTGCTAGGAAATAAGATTAGGCCATAAGGATGGTTAATTATTAGGCTATAAGGATGGTTAAGGATTAAGCTATAAAGATACCATGGAGGGTTTTCAAAACTGTTAGATTTTATCTCTACAATGCAATCAGAATTAAGTAGTGGTCAGACTGGGTATGGATTGTGGAAAAAGTAGATGGGTATGCATAAAAGAAAGTGCTCACCACAAGTACTCAGGCCTGGAAATGGGTTGCTCTTTGGTGGCACTATTCAAAGAAACTTGGATAACACATTATTGAAAGTAATGGTTTTGCTTTTTATGGGACACAAGACCGTGGGATTGGAAATGAGAATTGTGAATGCACCGATACCAATAATCACCCCAATATTGTTACATTTCACCTGAAATCACATTATTGATCCCAGACTGGTATACTTAGAAAACCAATACAGGATTAATAGATAAATGAATGTGTGGTTGAGGAGGAGAAAAGCAGATTATTTACTTTTCTAAGAAGTGCAGAATCTTGAGGGAAATGTTGATGTAAGTGTAGTAACTAAAAAGTGGAACATGCACTACTTCCAGTCATATACAAGGGCCTTTGGGAAAAGGACCAGTTGTAAGACAAGAAGATAAGATAATGACATGTAATGAAAATGAAGGAAAGAAGTAAAAACAATTAAGGAGGGACTGAAACAGATAAATAAGTGCAGAGCAACAGCTGGATCATCTAGTGCTCAGAGCTGTTCCACAATCTTATGCCAAAATAAAGGTCTGTTACTGCAATAATCTGTCTGAGTCAGGGAGCACACACACACACACACACACACACACACACACACACACACACACACACACACACACACACACACACACACACACACACACACACACACACACACACACAAATCTGTTTTGATCTGGTTGGCATTCTTAAATTCAGGAGCCAGCCAGGTCCTGTTTCTGTATCCGTTCAACTCTCCAAACTGATGAACAAAAAAAAAAATCCTGCTTCAGCTTTTAGCATTGCTACAACTTATAAAAATACTTACAAAAGTAACAATCGAAATTAATCAAGGTGTAATACAGGCATAGCGATACCAATCGGGGGCATCTTCAGTGGATACTTCTGGAGCATGGTGCTACTCTGTTATGAGTTCAAACACAACACTGCAGGACTGTAAAAAGTCTGATCCCTCTCTTAGAAATTCTAGAAACTCATCTGTCTCTATTAGCAGTAGTGAAACTAATGGACCCCCCTCTCTCCAAAGCGGTGAACATGTTTTTCCACATTACGGATAATGTCAGTGGTCCTTTGTTTGAGCTGCTCTTAGTTCCAGTTGTGACCACTGACTGCAATGATGTCAACAACACAATCCTACCAAGCAAGTTTATGGCAGAGCCATTCAGCAGTCTGTTGCCTAAGGAACCATCAGCCATAGAGGCAAAGAGCCTGCAGTAACACCTTATTCTCTGCATTAGAGGTCTTCTGCTTCCTAGTCTTTTCCTCACCAGACAATACCCCTGTGTGGGTAAACAAAATATACCACATGAATATGCCCCTATGGATTTCTTGTTCACCTACACTATGCACAATATAGCACACTTCCTGCAGACTCATTTGGGATGCTTAACAGTTAGAAGTTGGAGAATGCTTCCTAAATTGAAACCACTAACAGACACACATACAACTGTACTCTGCCCCAGCATAAAAGGTGACCACTCTGACAGTAGGTCCCCACCCCAAAGTTATAGTACTTCTTTGTATACAGTCTGGAATGCATGCCCTTTTGAAGGAACATTACAGAGTAATAACAGTATGCAGTCACCTTTAACAGATACAGCTAGTCCTGTACACATTACCATGTATGGTGCAACTATAATAGTAGCATGTAAGTGTGATAGTACCAAGTTACTGTTATCCATACTTATGAGTATCTTAGAAAGCAAATATACACAGGTATACATGGGTCCTATCCTGCCACAAGGCAGTAATAGCCTGCCTCTTTTCAGAGCTACAATGCACAATTGCATTTGATTTTGCCTTCCATTCACCTTCCTTCTTCTTCTGGCTTTTCCAGGCTAGGGGTCACCACAGTGGATCACCTGTCTGCTCATGATTGACAGTGGAGTTTTATGGTGTCGAGTTGCCAGCCCAGCGCCCAACCTTCCACAGAAGGCACACACACGCAAACTCACACCTAAGGCCAATTTAGAGTGTCCAATCCACCTACAGCATGTCTTTGGGAGGAAACCGGAGCACCTGGAGGAAACGCACGCAACCACAGGGAGGACATGCAGACTCCACACAGAAGACACCCCTGCCAAGGATCAAACTGGAGAACCTCTTGCTATGAAGTGGCAATGCTAACCACTGCACCACCATGGCCGCCCTCCCATTCACCTTCCTGACACTTATGAATATCCCATCTATGGTATAGTGAGTACTTTTCTCTTGTTAAAACACTAAAGGGGACTGCATATTTTCCAATAAAGAGTATCTCTTCACATAAATACGTGTTTACATCTGCTGAGAAGTAGTCAGAAGGACAATTCTGCACATAACTTTGGCAAGTAGAATTTCAGCTTTCCACAATGTTTATTACCTTCAAGAGGTGTAGATCATCATCAGAATGTAGCTCTCTTTCTTCTTCCATAGCATGATGAGGCTGCCTACAGCTGCCAATGTTTATATTGTGCTGTTTGGGGCCTCTGAACACAATAAGTATGCTAATAAAGGTTCTGCTCATGAATGGCCCTAAATTGCTCATTGTATGCATTCTCCTAGGAGCACAGCATTGTTCACAAGTCTATATGGCCCTGTGCACATGCCTGAGCACATAAGGGGCATAATGCACATTTACTCCAATGATTGTGTCAAATAGAGTTTATGTCCGCTTCCCTGCTCTGGCCTACTAGGAATGGATTTGCTACGGGGCAATATATCACTTAAATGGTTAAAGTGTGCTGTACACCAAAAGTAAAACTGAAATATTTCACACCTTCTGGTCCCATTTAGTGCCAGTACAGAATGGCATTGTCCATGAATAACCTGCTACTGGCTGCATTAATGAGCTGATCAATGCCGAGGGACAATTCTCACACCCAAAAACAGGCATGACCAAAAGATACCAGTCATACTTTTGAACTATGACCCAGGCTTGCACCATGGATTCTGAGGTCAGTAGTAGTTTCAGGGCTCCCCAGTGATGCTCATAAGAGACAACATTTTTCTATCTCCTCCATAGAGACTACCATGGCCATTTACTGGGGGGGGGGGCACTTATCAGGGTTTCCAGTATAAGGCAAATTCCTGCCACTGTCTCATCAGGGAGGTTACTGATGTCACTTATTTTTCCACAAAGTGGAGAGCAGAGCAGACTTCATTATAGTGACCACACAAGGGAACATTCAGACCTCTTTTGATGATGGGAGACTGTGCTCATAGTGACAACTCCTGATATGTACTGAGGATTATAGTCACTCTACAATGCCATATATTACAGTTTCATACCTTTATTGTTTGGAATATGCATCATGATGCACTCTGTGCTTCTGTTAGCCTTTTAGGTAAATTATAGTAACATTTAAAAATTGTTCTGGATTTTTGCCTCTTGTCCACCCATTATTTATGCCTTTGACTAGTAGTCTTCTGAACAAATAAGCCAAGAGGTATGGGTGCACATATGCCTTCCTTGGTACAAACCCAAGTACCCATTACACAGTGTAGACTTCTTAGTTTGTTTTACTGTGAGGGATATTTTATTCCTTTTGTTTAGTATGCATAGCCAGTCAAATGTTGAACTGTTCAGGCTTTTACATTCCTTGGTTTGTATGTGTAATTGATCATTGGTGGGTGTTTGACTGTAGTATTGCTGTCAAAGTTGCTTAACAGACAAATCAATTGCCTTTCATGTTGCAGGTAAAGATATAAATGAAATTTGCTCCCATCATGGGTGCTATGGCACTTTTCCATTATAGGCACTACATTTCAGCATGAAGCACTATTCTAAGTGTGTTGTCTTTGATTAAACTGTTATTTAAGGGTATTGCACATACATGTGGTTAACATTATAGAGGTTGCACATCCATACATCTTCTCTCTCCATCCATAACCCCGTTTTTCCCATCTTTGCATGATTTTGATATGTCACATCAACAGTGACCATCCTATGGAGCCAGCGTTCACATCGCTGAGTGGCTAGCCATATATCAGAATACATTTAACTGTCATATATGGTACACACCAGCTACTCTTACTAATGTTTTCTCATGAGACTGATTCAGTTGCATCGATGTATCTGATTATAATATTTCTTTGATGAAGTATTTCACTGTATTTTTACACTCATCCCATACTCTTTGCTGATATCTTTCCTGTTAAATACATATATTGGGTTGTTATGTTGTTTTTCTCTTTATTTTCTTTTTGTATGCATCAGGAACATCCAGAGCATTGCCTGTGGCTTACACCATGAACCATCATCCTGCAACATCTTACAATATCTGCAGTACAGCCTGCCAGGACCACATCTCCAGATAAAGCATCAGCAGAAGCCGATAGGCTATCTAGCTTGCCACCTACTGGGGCGTCACCAGATGATCATAGGATCATAGAATCATAGGAAGTTACTAGGCTATTGGCCCTGAGGCCCTTACAAACCTACCCAAGAATTTAGCCCATGTTCTGACAAGTCAGCATCCGGTGCCCCTGGCCGGCAGGGATACAGGTGTAATCCCAAGGGTCTATTTTATGTTCCCTATCCAGTTATCGAGGTTGTGGTTTAAAAAGGATAATGAGGGACTCTGCTTGATGTGGAGAAGGAGTCTATTCCACAGAAGTGGGAGTCTCTGGGACACAAAATCGTCCCACCAAGAAGTCCTATTGATTTCATAGACTATATTGAGGTAGTGTGTGCGGGTTACTCGAGTGGAACTAGACTTGCAGATATGCAGCAGTCCCATCAAGGCGGAGTCTCAGATTGCTTTGTATGCCAGACAAAGGTCACCTCTGAGCAGTCTGGATGAGACTGAGTGGAGGGACAGTGCTTTAAGCCTATCTATGTAGGGTATATGTTTGAGACCCTGGATTCTCCTGGTGAGGAACCTCTGTGGTCGCTCCAGCTGCTGCATGTGTTTTGTGAGGTACATGCTGAAAGGGACGTTGTACTCAATAATGGGTCTTATAAGGTAAGAATACAGGGATGTTATGACCTCCTTGTCCCTGGATGAGATACCCTTCCTAATGAGGTGAGCCATGTAGAAAGCTTTCCATACAACAGAGGCAATATAGTGGTCAAAAGTCAGGTTGCTATCAACCTGGGTGCCCAAGTCCTTCATGACTGATTGCTTGCTTAAGGCCTTGCTATTAATGTGATAATTTGTGGGGATGTCAATCTCCCCATAAGGGACGATGATGCATTTTTTGGTATTCAGTTTGAGGCCATGTTTCTGGCACCAGTCATTTGTTTAGATGAGACCCTACTGAAGGATGTCCGCATCACTAAGGAATTGATGACAGTGCCCAGCTTGCAGTCATCTGCAGACCTGGTCAGCCATAGCCCACTGATTTTGGTCTGCACCTCAGAAAAGTATATCCCAAACAACAGAGGCCCCAAGACCGATCCATGGACTATGCCACTCATTACAGGTCTACTGCTTGAGGTGGCTTCTTCTATTTTGACTAGATGGGTTCTATTACTGAGCCAGTTTGCTACCCATCTGGTAACATATGGATTGATGCCTAGTTGAGAGGGTTTGTCTATTATACCCAAGTGGGGAATAGTATCAAAGGCTTTGTACAGATGAAGGTAGGTGGTATGTACCATCTTCTCCTCGTCCATGGCTTTGGTGACTGTCTCAAAGAAGTCAACCAAATTTAACCGACATGACTTCCCTTGAGGAAACCAAACTGTGTGGGATCAAGTGTTTGGAGATTGCCAATGTCCTTGTTAATGAGGTCCTTGCAGATCAGGCTAATTAGGCTGATGGGTCTATAATTTCCTGGATCGATGGATGCTCCACCATTGGGCAAAGGGATAACCGTGGTTGTTCTCCACTTGGCTGGGACAAAGCCAGTACTCAGGTTTGGTTGAATAGGATGCTTAGTGGTGCTGTATGTTCCTGCCTGAGTTCATGTAGAATGCAGCCTGGGATGTTATTGGGTCCCATGCAGGCTGTATCTTTTACCTTTGAGAGAGTAGTGATGACCTGCTCCCTAGAGATAAGCTGCGGGGGCAGGTGCTAGGGATGTCCTGATTTACTGATGGAGGGACAGAGGGGTGAAGTTTTCGCTGAAGCTGTCTGTCAGCAGGTTGACTATATCTATGGCATTTGTGTATGTGGTGCCCTTGACCACCAGTTCTGAGCAGATCTGAGAGCTTCCTTTGAGTTTGCAGACATATGTGAAGAAGGCCTTATGATTGTCTTTAGTAGATGTGGCCTGTTTGGACTCGAAGCTTGCTTTGGTGGATTTCACTAGTGCTCTTATTTGCTTGTTCAGTCTAAGGAGAGATTGCTTTGTAAGGCATCTGCTCCTTCTTGGCCCTGGACAGCAATGTTTTCCTTTTATTATAGAGTTTATTTATTGCAGATGTCCACCAGGCAAGTTTACTCTTCCTTGAGGAGGAGGATTTTGTCCTGCCAGGTATTTCTGATTCCATGTAGCTATATAAATGCTCATATAGTACTTTAGCATAGGTTTGGACATTTGTGCCAGTTCCTACAGGGGGAGGGGGCTGTGAAGCTGTTTATACCTTCGCTCAGGAGGTTGTAATCAGCTTTGGGGAAGCTTTTTTGTTTGACCCTAGCTGGGGAGGGGGGGTCAGGGGAGATGGTGACTTCTAAAGTGGCCGCTTTGTGGTCAGATCTTACCAGGGAGGATGAGACTGTAGGGATGCTGCAGTGGTTACTCATGTTGGTTAACACCAAGTCCAAGATATTATCACCTCTTGTGGGGGTGTCAACCAGCTGGTCTAAGGCATTTGCATTGATGAACTCAAGGAATCTCTGGGCATTTGTGTTTTGGCATGAGTAGTTCTTCCAGTCTGTGGTTGGATAGTTAAAGTCACCCAGGATCAGGGTAAAGGGTCGAATCCCGATAGATTCAGAGAGGTCCAGATAGGTGCAGTGGGTGTCTTGAGTCAAAGTTGGGGGCCTGTAACTAGCTATGATTTAAATAGGGTTCTTGTCAACAGTTAATTGCACCAGGAGTGTCTCCTGTGTATCATACTTTTTGACCAGCATGGAGGTGTGTATGTATTTAATATATATTGAAACTCCACCTCCTTTTCCTTTGCTGCCCATGGTTTGGGGTCTGAATGTATGATGGGATGAATAACCTGGTATGGCTGGGGTGCTCTCCACAGCTTTGAACCAGGTTACTATGACTGCACAAATGTCAGCATCTTCCAGGGTTAAGAATGCTTGCAATGAGTGCAGTTTCATGTTTAGACACCTAGCATTTAGCAACATGACCTTTAATTTGCATTTTGATTACATTTTCTTGTTGGTAGTTTTGACCTGATGGCATTGCCTAAAAAAGACAGAATGGGGAGGGAAGAAGGAGTTGTTGTTCCTGCCTATGCCTCTGCCAGTGGAGGTGTGCAATATGTTATCCAAAGGCAGTTGGCAGAGGTGATAGAGGAGATGCTGGACCACCAGCCACCTAGAGAGGGTTCTGGTGTCACTGCCTGCCATTGGCCTCCATTGGAAACAGATTCCTGTGGTGAGGGTACTTATGGTGGTGTCAGGGTGATACTTGGGTATCCACACCCTATCCCCCATCCTATTGTCCCCACCCTTTTGCGTCTATGCCCTTCCTTGTTTTTTTGCAGTCCTCCACATCTCCATTGTCTTTCCTCTGTTTGTCTGATGTCTCCTGCACTGTGCTCCCTCTCCCTTAGTGTGTCAGTAACTCCCCCCCCCCTGCCAATCTTCTCTGTCTTCTTTGTCTGTGTGTGCTTGCCTTTCTGGTATACAGAAAATTGTCACATGTTCCACAAAAAAAAAAAAAAAAAAAAAAAAAAAAAACTACCACTCCCTCCCCTATCCTGTTCATTCCTTAGCATTTTCCATTATGCATTTCCTTCTTCTTTCTTTTCCTTTGTCCATTCTGTCCTTTAATCCCATTTCAACCCTTTAAAATGGTAAAAAAAAGAAAACAGATTTAAAAAGTGCAGTGAGCCCTTTCAAGCAGATGATTTCCTTAAACATGTAGGAGCTTCTTTGCTGGTGTGAGCACACTGACCCACATTGGTAGAGATATATGCTCCATGTTCTCAAGACTTCCTTTATGCATTACTTGGCCATCAGTGGAAGATATATCCCCTCAATACAGGCACTGCTCAGGCCACAATTGGGTTTCATAATTAGCTGTTGTTTTTATACAGCATTTCCTCTTTGTTAATTGTTAATGAGTTTAGAGCTGTATGGCACCTGACTGATAAACAGCATCTAAGTCTATGCAGTTGCAGCCGCCCTGTTTCTGAATCCTAGGGACTGTGTTAACAATGGCTGTCTAATTGTTTCACATGGTTAACCTTCTAAGTAATGTATTGTTTTACATAAGCAGTATCAGTAACTGTGTTAATACAGGCTGTCTGGTTTAGCCAGACAGCTAATTTGCTGAATAAGCAGCCTTATGAATTTTCCATAATGTTGTTTTAACTCTTCTTTGTGTTGCCTGAAAAGGGTTACTGTTTTTCATCAGTAGTGATGACATGTACACATTATAATGTGAAGAGATCTCTATTTGTGTGAGTATTATAGCATCTATGATGAATTTTTGAGTTTCATTAAAAAAAATTAAGATAATCAACAATGTGGCAGACAGCAGCATCTGGAAATCCATGCTTACCATTCACCTGAAGCAAGCAATAGATGCAAGCAATAGATTTAAGACAGAAAATCAGCCCTGGAAAAGACAATGATCTGTTCTAAGACTGCCCATACAGCCACACACACACACACACACACACACACACACACACACACACACACACACACACACACACACACACACACATGCACACCTACACACACCCAGCCACCCTCCCACACCCATGCACACCCACATACCCACAAACACAGATACATGCATGCCTACACACAAACAGATACATACACATAAACTCAGCCACCCTCCCACACACGCATACACACACACACACACACACACACACACACACACACACACACACACACACACACACACACACACACACACAGACAAATACATGCACACAAATCCACATTGCAGGAGATATGAAGCACACAATCATCAGATATTTCATTTGTATAAACTTTGTTAAATATCATATAGCTGGCCAGCATTATTCCACAATGCTTGTCAGAGTCAAACAGAAATATTCAAACAATGTAACTATACCTTGCTTGCACTGAACAAATGTGTATTTTTGGTAAACATTCTAGTATCAGTGAATGGTATGCACTAGTGCGAGAAACTGTGCAGTTTTGTTGTACATCATTTTATCAGTAAATGGTATACTAGAGTGAGAAGCCATGCAGCCTTGGTTTACATCCTAGTATCAGTGAATGGTGTGCACTAGTGTGAGGAGCTGTGCAGCTTTAGTGTACATCCTAGTATCACACTAGTGTGAGGAGCTGTGCAGCTTTTTTGTATATCCCAAATATCAGTGAATGATGTATACTAGTTTGTGGAGCCATGCAGCTTTGGTGTACATCCTAGTATCAGTGAATGGTGTGCATTTGTGTGAAGAGCCACACAATTTTGGTGTACATCCTAGTATCAAGGAATGGTTCCAAAACTTTGCAAGCTGGAGGACCCCTTGTATAAAGGAAAAAATGTTGACGGACCCCTATTGGCGGCGGTACACATACATTACATTTGGATCAACCCCCAAACCCCCCAATCAGCCCCCCACCACCATGCAGCCATTTCAGTGTCCCATTACTTAGCTAATTCTCCCCAGTTGCCAAAAACACTGTTCAAACGTCTCAGTGTGTATACTGCTTTCTGCTTTACTTCTGCAATGATTACAGATGTTTGGAGTTAATTTAAAACTTGTATTTCAAATTTTATAGCACAAACACTGATGGACATTTGCTAAAGCTAAACAGACATTTGCTAAATCTAAACAAAGCAATATAGTCTCAATGAAAACAGACAACACTACAACTTCTCTGCCTTTGAAACTCATTCACTGAAACAGCATTGAAACCCACATTCAAAGAAAATGCATCTGGCCAGTGGCAGATTAAGTTTACCTTTGGGCTGTTTTCAAAGCATAGATCCCTTGCGAACATTTTTAGGAGCATGTAAAAGTTCTTTGATTCACCTTTCTGATTGTATAATTAAATTTGAATACACAATAATTAAATTATATCCCTTGTATAATACAGCACCACTTGGTAGTATGTGTTTTAAATGTATAGTTCTGCACATTTTTCCAGTAAGCAGTGAAAAAACATATGAACCAATAATGACAAAACCACCCAATCGAGAACATTTCAACCATAAGGGCCACCCAAACATCTGCCATTACAATTCACCAATATCAGTCAATATGCACAATCTCTGCAGAAGTAAGTCGTATGAATAATTCCACCTTAAAGATATCTGTAACTAATGAAAAGGTTGCTGCTAGCAAACAACTTTGTGTTTCATCTACAAATTCAGTGCTTGCTTCCCTTAAAGAATAAATTGCCTACTTAAAAAAATGGTAAGCTGGTAATATTGCATGGATGGCAAACTGAAAACAGGTTCATAGTTACTAGGCATCTCATCCAAAAGAGGACGTATTCTGGACTTCAGTACCCACCCCCTAAAACTGCAAAATAGTATCAACAATATGCTGTGAGGGTAGAACCCACAGCCTTCTGCATTAAAATACAAGCATGCTACCTGTTGTGCTACTAATAATAGTGATACTATTTGCTAACTAGCTAAACAAATATGTTGCATATTGTAAACAGGCTTAGCACGAGCAGCAGAAAACTTCTCTTCCCGTGAAAATGCACTTGAAACTAAATTTCTTGAAAAATCCACCTGCCATAATGGGGGGACAGATAGGAAAAACTTAGGACACATTTTAATATTTGGTCTTGTAAACTTAAAAAGTTAATAGAACAACAAGTTTTGCATTAGTACACATTTTCTGAAGGCTATGAAGTCTAATGCTCAAATGTCTGCCATTATTTTCTGACTTCAGTCATCAATGATTTGCCAGGGATTTTCCAGAAAAACACAATTTTATTAGAAACAGACTGAAAATATGAGACACAAATATGGACATTCTGCAAAAACCTGGACAGCTGAAGAGTATCCTGGCTACCTCTTACACCCACCTCTTTCCCTCTTACACACACACACACACACACACACACACACACACACACACACACACACACACACACACACACACACACACACACACACACACACACACACACACACACAATACCGCTCAACCTCTTCAGCACAAGAAATATGGACAAACCCTGTCATAATGTGGGGAACAAAGGGCCAAAGCTAAGGATATATTTTAAATATTGCTCTTATAAACTTAGAAAGTTGATAGAACAAGTTTTGAATTAATACAAATTTTCTGAAACGTATGAAATCTAAAGCTCAAAAGTTTAAAAATATGCCATTATTTTCTTCAGTCCTCAATGATTTGTCAGAGGAACCCAATTTTATGAGAAATAGACCAAATAAGGCAAAAATCTGACACACTCTGTGAATATCTGGTCAACTGACAGCTGCACTCAGGCACCACTTCTTATTAAAGCCTTGATAAAAAAAAAAAAATACCTTTAAGTTCTGTCAACAAGATCGTCTGGATCAGTCATCAGCTCTACATTAATTTCTATTTGTTGGCAAAAGGGAGAGAGCAGACCCATACCCATACAGCGACCAACATAAATACGGGACCTGTCTTACATGAAGAGAACAGAACGTTTTTTTAAACTTCCCTCCAAGTTCTAACTGCTGGCAGAAAACACAAGGCAAGTGAGCAGCTGCTCAGCATTAGCCGCAAACATGGAAGTTGTTCCTTCTCTCCTCTAAAAACTAAGGGCAAACAGCTGCTTAGCCACTGCTCAGCTGTAAACAGGGAAGTTTCTTTCTTGTTTTCTTTTTTTTTAAATAAACTGTAGATAGGTGGCGCAACGTTTCTTTCTCCATTTACAGGGTCGGGTCATGGATGATGCCTGAAAGCCAGGTGGGTGCAAGTGAGCTCGCGGACCCCTTGAGTTTATCATATGGACCCCCAGGGGTCCACAGACCCCAGTTTCAGAAACACTGGTATACACTAATGTGAGAAACCATGCAGCTTTGGTGTACATCCTAGTATCAGTGAATGGTGTGCACTAGTGTTGGGAGTTGTGCAGAGTTGATGTACATTCTAGTATCAGGGAATGGTGTCCACTAGTTAAGGAGCCACACAGTTTTGGTGTTAATCCTAGTATGAGTGAACGGTGTGTACTAGTGTGAGGAGCTGTGCAGCTTTAGTGTACATTCTATTGTCAAACAGTTAAAGAAACCAAGGGTGCACCAATAGCTGATATAAACTCCAAAAAACTGCAATTGGTTTACCATTTATTGTCAAAAACAGCAACAGGATCCAATAAGTAAGCACTTTCACGTCCTACGACGCTTCATCAGACTTCAATAAAATATTTTAAAAACCAACTCCTTAAATATGCATCAATTAATGAGCCTCTTCCGTTGACAAAATTGATAACAATCAATTAAAGTGCTAGTGCATATTAAACTAATCTCTCACTGTGTAATGCTAGGAACAAGTAGCATTTCACGTGAAGTTAAAAATGAACGTGTGAATCTCCATTCATTGAACTAACACACTATAGGAATATATATATATACATATAAATATTAGTTTTGTTGCAGAAATACATATATACTAAAACCACAATAAAAAATCAATGTTTAAGTGGTCTTGCTGCTAGAAATGGTTTTAGCGTAATTTTCTCATTCAGTCCATATTTATGTGCTTGCAGCCTAAGTATCCACTTATTCTCTATCTCTTCAATTCTATTGTCAATGAATGGTGTGCAATAATTTGAGGAGATGTGCAGTTTTGGTGCACATCCTAATATCAGTGAATGGTGTGCACTAGTGTGAGGAGTCATGTAGTTTTTGTGTATGTCCTTGTATCAGTGAATGGTGTGCAGTAGTGTGAGGAGCCATGCAGCTTTGCTGTACATCCTAGTATCAGTGAATAGTGTACACTAGTTTGAGGAGCTGTGCAGCTTTGGTGTACATTCTGTTATCAATGAATGGTGTTCAATAATTTGAGGAGATGTGCAGTCTTGGTGTACATCTTAATATCCTAATATCAGTGAATAGTGTGCACTAGTGTGAGCAGTCATGTAGTTTTTGTGTATTTCCTTGTATCAGTGAATGGTGTGCACTAGTGTGAGGAGACACGCAGCTTTGGTGTACATCTTAGTATCAGTGAATGGTGTGCACTAGTGTTGAGAGTTGTGGAGAGTTGTGGAGAGTTGATGTACATTCTAGTATCAGTGAATGGTGTCCACTAGCTGAAGAGCCACACAGTTTCGGTGTGCATCCTAGTATGAGTGAGTGGTGTACACTAGCATGAAGAGCTGTGCAGCTTTGGTGTACATTCTGTTATCAATGAATGGTGTGCAATAATTTGAGGAGATGTGCAGTTTTGGTGTACATCGTAATATCAGTGAATGGTGTGCACTAGTGTGAGGATCATGTAGTTTTCATTTATGTCCTTGTATCAGTGAATGGTGTGCAGTAGTCTGAGCTATGCAGTTTTGATGTACATTCTAGTATTAGTGAATGGTGTCCACCAGTTTTGGTGTACATGCTAGAATCAGTGAATAGTGTGCATTAGTTTGAGGTGCTGTGCAATTTTGGTTTATATTTTGGTATCAATGAATGGTGTGCAATAGCTTGAGGAGATGTGCAGTTTTGCTGTACATCCTAGTATCAGTGAAAGGCATGCATTAGTGCAAGGAGCCATGCAGTTTTGCTGCACATCCTAGTATCAGTGAATGGTGTGCACTCATGTGAGCTGTGCAGTTCTAGTGTGCATCTTTGTATCAGTGAATTGCGTGCACTCATGTAAGGAGCTGTGCAGTTTTGGAGTACATCCTAATATCAGTGAATGGTGTGCACTCATGAGGAGCTGTGCAGTATTGGATAAAAAAAGTACTGCTGCCTGCACAGCCTATGTTGAAAGTGGAAGGAAAATCCATCCTACAGTACTATGACAGAAAATTAAGTCAGGGAAAATAGCAAGCTCAGATGAAGTCAAGGCAGACAGAATCAAGATGTTGGGTGCATTAGGGCAGAAATGATTCCTGAGAGTGATCATAATAGTATGGAAAGAGGAGTACATCCTCGATGACTGAATAATAACCCTCTAGTTCTAGTGTGCAAGAACAAAGGGGATATTTACAACTGGGGATAGTACAGTGCTGTCAAACTCCTGCCACACTGCACCAACCTGTTGGAGAGGGTAACTGATAAATGAATACACAGGATAGTAGAAAATAGTTTGTGAGGTGAGCAGTTCAAATTTAGATCAAGACACTGAACAAATGTCTTAATATTTGCAGTGGCACAGGTAGTGGAGAGGAAGCTGGACATGCGAAAAGTATCCAAATGGGCATTCCTAGACATGGAGAAAGCATATAACCATTTACCAAGAAAGCTGATTTCAGTAGTCCTGTCATAGTTTAAAGTCCCAGAAACAATGGTAAAATTAGCACAGGCTACATATGAAGGGTCTAATGACACAAGTACGAACAGCATTTTCACCCACATAGGAGTCCCTAGTGGGAATGGATGTGCAGCTATGTTCAGCCCTGAGCACACTACTTTCATACTGCAGATTGCCTATAGCAGAAAACAGGTTGGAAGGGAGTGATCAATAAAGATAGTGTATGTAGGTGGTATGGTAGTACAAGCAAACTGTCACAGGAATTTCAGTAACCGCCAGGGGAATGGAATGTAAAACTGAAGACATACGGTTTAAAATTGAGTAAAGACAAGAAAGTTGTCATGGCAACAAATGAGGGAAATCAAAAGAAGCTAAAAATTGAGATAGAATAGATGATAATGGAAAACGTTAGCAGCTTCAGATATCTAGGCGATTTGACTATGGAGACCTGAAATCTAAACGAGAAGGTCAGAGCTTGAATCTGAGGTGGCACAACAGACTGGCACAAAATGTCAGGGGTAGCGTGCAACAGAAGAATGCCAGAGAACCTGAAAAGTAAGGTTTATTTATTTATTTTATTTATTTTACATTTGTTGACCAGGATAGTCTAACTGGATTTATGTCCATTTTCAGTAGAGTCCCGGGGAGATAAGCTCCAAGAGATTACTAGACTACTAACATACAGGTACTAATTGTTACACAGTTAAATACTACAAATTTTAAACAGTTCAGAAATCTTCACAGTTTATACAAAATACATGTTACAAGCATTAGATAAGATATTTTAGACTTTATGTACAAGACTTCATTAGTAACTAGAAAGTAATTGTTAAACAAATGCATACTTCAAGTTTCAAAAGTTTAGCAATGCTCACAGTTTAAACAATACTGTTGCCTGCCTTAGGTAGGCTGCTTTAGAATTATATGCAGAAGAATTTAACTAGGTATTTAAATTATCTCTATTAGGATAAGATATACGACAGGATTCACGATGGCTTGCACGGAGTCTAAGAGCCGTGTAAGACTCCATGCAGCCATCACGATCCAGGAACAGCTTGAAATCCCATGTAAGAGGCAGCTAAAACGACACTTACACGGGCAGGGCGTGGATATGCTAATCACCCCACTTGCAGCCGAAAGGCATGCAAATGAGGTAGATTAAGTGATCCATGAAGCTGAAACCAGCCCGTGTAAGAGTCGTGTTAGTTGCAGAAATGTACTCAGTTGACAACTGAGTATGTTACTGCAAATAACACAATGGAGCCATGACAGCTCCAAATAAAGTGTGCAAATGTTGCAGACAGCATGCCAATGGCCAAATATGTGGCCATTGGCATGGTAACCCGATGCAAACATGAAAAAAAAAAATTTTTTTTTTTCGGAGATCGGCGATGTTTAAACGCAGCGCAGCACCACGCAAATGGGTTGCGCTATATAAAACTGAAAAATGAAGGTTTGAAACCCACAAATGTGGGTTTTATGTAATGCATGGATTTGCAATGCAGGGACTAGCAGACCAAAAACAACATGGCCATCGTCTAGTGGTTGCTAAGGGGGGAAGCTGAGTGTAAGACATGTAACTAAGCATTAGTAGGTAATCCTATGTAAATGAATGGTAGGATAGTGAATCACACTGTCACATAACAAATGAGTACAGTCCATGTAGTGTAGGAGTTAGATAAGGGGGAGTAACAGAGTAAGAGATAGGTGACATCACAGGGGGAATGTCAGGAAGAAATCAAGCTCATTGGAGCAAAGTGGTATGGGAAACATATCAATCACACAGCAGAAAAAGAGGAGTGTCAACAGATAAGCATGGGAAAGTCAAGAAATGGAAGGTGTACACTGTGGCCAACACCAAAGTTTCTTGCTGTACGTGCATGCCCGTGTGTGCGCGCTGGGAGCCGTGAGTAAGACAGAGTGCGCACGTGTAAGACAGAGTAAGCATGTAGGAGCCTGTTTAAAAATCTGTAAACCGGTTTGTGCTGGTGGGCGCGCGTTTTAACCCGAATAAGCAGATTCTAGCCCGTGTAAGCATGTGTGCGCACGTGGTAGCCACTGTGAGCGTGTTTTTGCTGGTATGTGCTCTGCTCCCCCCAAGGAAACAGAGAGGAAAAGGAAGCAGAAGAAATAGTAGGAAACTAGCAGCGAATACCTGTAGAGGTAGCAGGTGAAAACAATTAGAAGCAGGCAATTACACAGGCAGAATACAAGCCCGGCCAGCACTTAAAACACTGCAAACAGCATTGCAGTATGTTTCTCTCAAGAGAGACTGCAAGACAGGAGTAAGCTAGTAGAAGTGAAAACTGAAAAAGCTGCACTCAGACCAAACATGCTAGGGGCTGCCATAGCTGTCATAAGGAGACATAGGAGACTTGCTGAGGGTGGTGACAATGGAAATGCTGCCAGACAACCTACAGTGAGGAGACGGAGAAGAGTGTACAGGCCCAGGGTCACCTACCAGGGGTTACATGAGCTGGAGATAGTGGAGCGCTATAGAGTGGACAGAGACCTCCTGCAGCAAATTGTTGAGCTGTGCAGGCCATGCCTCACACACAGAACCAACAGAGTGGAACCCATCCCAGTGGAAACCAAGGTATGTGTTGGCCTAAGAATACTAGCAACAGGTACCTTCCAGAGACCAACTGGTGATATGATGGGGATATCACAGGCATCAGCCTCCAGGGTACTGCACCAGTTCCTGGATGCCATGTCAGCACATGTCAGTGATCATGTATATTTCCCCAATGCCTGTGAGGTATTGGCCAGCAATATGTGTCCCTTCCAGCAAATAGCGGAATACCCTGAGGTAGTAGGTGCAATAGACTGCACGCACATACGCATCAAAGCACCAGCCGGTGAGCAGGGTAGGGCCTACATTAACCTCAAGGGCTTCCCCTCCATCAACTGCCAGGTTGTGTGTGATGCCCAGGGCATAATAATGATTGTGTGTGCTGGCTGCCCTGGGAGCTACCATGATTCCCATATCTGGCATTTGACGCAGCTGTACCAGACATTTGCCAATGGGGACATCCCACATGGTCACCTAGTGGGGGATGCAGGTTATGCACTGGAGCCATGGCTGATGACACCCATCAGAAACGCACACACACCTGAACAGGAACGCCATAATGAGGCACACGCACAAACACGTAATGTAATAGAGCATGTGTTTGGGCTGCTCAAGTCATGGTTCAGGTGCCTGGACACATCTGGTGGAGCCTTGCAGTACTCACCAACTACATGTACCCAAATTGTCATGGTATGTGCTATGCTACATAATATGATCCTGCGAAAACAGCTGCAGCAGGACCAGCATAGGGCCGGGACAAACAGCCCCCCACCATTGCCAAGGCCATCACAGGCAGAGCGTGACTCAGAGGAGGAACAACCTGAGCCTGCCCCAGTAGGCAGAAGGAGGCGTGCCCAGTATGCCCTGGCCTTGGCAAAGAGGCAACACATAGCACATACACTGGCTCAGTAGGAACCCTGGGAATGATACCCCTCTCTGACTCACTCATATAGTAACAGGGATGCCTAACATGACATAACCTGCTCTCAGACATGTACAGGGAGTGTAGTATGTGCATCCAACAGAGCCAGCCCTGCAGCACCACCTGAGGCATGATTGCCATATGTTAAGCAATGTAACACCATCTAGTATATGCAAACATGAAGACCCAACCTAACATCTCACCCTCACCAAGCATGATGCCACACTATGAAGACAACAAGATCAAGTACAATAATTGGCTGAGGTATTGCTGTTAGCAAGGTGGAACACATGGCTGACAGTTTGGGCTGACATGCCGAGCAAGACATGTTGCCCCACCTGCTAGGGATGGCATGCACCCAGCACACCTGGCTGTGTAGATACTGGCAAAGGCTGCTGTTACCCCCACTGTGCCTGGAATAGGTAAGTCTGGAAACACAAACCCACCAACATAGGTAGCACAAGGGATAATAACCTGGACGTAATGCTACCCAATGCCAGAAGTCTAACCTGCAAGGTGCATGCAGACCAAACCCACCACAGCATGGAGAATGGTAATATGTGTTCTGTAACAGAAACCTGGGCAGGGCCCAGAAGAGCACCCTAATACTACCAGGTTATGCCTCATACCATGCTCTACAGCTCCAAAACATGGAACACACGACAATAGGAGTGTGGCTACCAGTAATTATCAAGAATAACCACACCCCCAGGTTGGTACCACAGCAAGAAGCAGCATGGACTATCCACGGGCAAGTAACATTGTCTCAAACTGTGTACCTGTTTGAAGCCTGCTACAGACCCCACACACAAACCCAGGTACCCCAGCCAGCCTTCCTGAAGACACTGCAGAGTATGAATGTCCCAACAAATACCAAACAAGGTACATACAAAGTATGACATAGGTGGCAATCCATTATGTATGGAAGAAGTAATCATGGACTTAGGGACACAAGTGGACGGTAACCTGTCATGTGACACACACATTGCCAAGGTGGCCAGGAAGACCTGCTATATTGCCAACCTTAATATGAAAGGATGCACATGTAGAGCTACAGAGGTCACTGTGCCCCCATACCCTTCCCGTATCAGGCCCATACGTGACAACTATGCCCCAGTTCGGATGTACCTTACCTTACACATGCAGCAGTCAGAAAGACCCCAAATGTACTCCACCAACAGGATAAAGGGTCCAAACATTGGACATCTGCAGCCTGGCTGAAGAAACCACAGCCCAATTCAGAAGCATACTGCACAGTCAGAGGTGATGTATGCCTGATGTACAAGGCCATGTCCAATCCAGAATGAATGGACAATCTCCACTGCAGAAACCCCAAATCCAGCAGACACACCACAGCGAGATATCTGAACCTCTACACATAGATTAATAGGATGTGCTGGAGGGACAGATCCATAACCCAGAGGCTCAGGACACTCTGGAAGAGAATCCCAGTCCATGATAGGCTGAGCTCCACACACAAACTCAACAAGAGAAATCTGTTGAAGTGCATGGGAGATAGTAGGTGTACACTGGGGGCCATCCCTGTATCACATCTAGGAAAGTAAACCCTACGTGGGCATAATATGCACATTGCAAGGGGTGTTGAGACCCATACACATTTTGTCCATGCTCAAACAAGGCCAGGGCAGATAGCCTAGTATGAACCTATGAACCTATGATGATACAAATTGTGCAGGACACAAAGGATTATTACACATCTGTCCTACCTGATGGTAGGAACCATGGTGATAATCCACAGATATGCTCTGCAGCACTCTAATATCACAAACAATACACCAAACCCACACACATTGCCAACAGCCTATGAAACAGATTCCTTCCAACCTCCCCACCAGCACCTAACTGCCAAATACCTATCCCAGGAGAGTGCTGGCCCCCCGACATTGCAGATGCTGAGGTAACAGCCAGCATCCACAAAGCACAGCATACAGCATCAATGGTACCAGATGGTGTCCTGGGTTGTGTCCAACAAGTACTGTAAGAAGAATGGAACAGCAAATAGCATTACTGTGCACTATCAGTCCTACCACAGGATATGTACCCAAAGAGTGGTGTACAGCAACAGTGGTCCCACACCACAAAGGGGGTGCCTGAATGGATATTGCAAACTATCACCCCTCAACCCCGACTATCTAGGTTGGCAAAGTAATGGAGAGGATGATCATGGATCCCATGAATAACGAGACTGGGTACCTACAGACATTGGACCCTACCCAGTGTGGCTGTCATAGGGCAGATCCTGCCCCGTACACATGTCTGACTCATGTGAAACATGCACCAAGCCCAGTGATGTGGGGAATGATGATCACACAGCCTATCTGGACCTTGCTAAACCCTTCCATACAATACCCTAGTTGGTGGTACAGATAAGCTCACCAGCCTAACTATAAACCCCTATGCAAGTAGATGGGTTGCAAACCAGCTCAAGGACAGAACTGACCTGGCAGACATGTTGTAGCCATGGCAGACTGCAAACCAGGTACAAATGGCATCCCACAAGGCATGGTCCTGGGACCCCTCTTGTATGCTATATATGTCACATAGGTACAGGCCAACATGGAAGGACTCTGTCTGAACAGGTTTGCAGAGGACTACAAACTGGCCACCATATTGGACCCTCCAGCTGACACAAGCAACCTACAAAAGGCACACATACAAACACACAAGTGGTGCCACAGCCATGTCAACAAGCTAAATGCAGAATAGTGTATAGTCAACCCCTGTGGAAACACAGTACATGGCCAGAAATTACCACATAGGTGTTAACCCAGTAAGTACATCAGGAGCAATAAGAGACCTGGGGACATAAAGTGATAGATATCCTGCATGTGACAACCATGTGTCTGTAGTGGTTACAGAAACATACCACATACCCACCTAATCATGAAGGTAAGCACAGCTTGGTTAGGGTAGGTCAATGTGCCTCTCCAGTCATCCATCAGCAGCCTCACAATTGTGTACAATGGCCCTTCAGGGATGTACTGTAGCAGACACCTGCAGCAACTGGAAAGACCACACAAATACCCCACCAGGAGGATCGCAGAGCAGTAACAGATGCCATGTGTCGCCTGAGTAAAGAAACTGCAGCTCCACACAGTGCCATACTGCCTGGCTGGAGGTGAACTGTGCCAGATATATAGAGCCATGACCAACCTGGTATCAATGGACATTTGGCACCATGTAAACACTGAATGCTGGTGACCTATGCAGCTAACAGGCCTGAACCCCAGCACAGACATAAACAGGACATGCTGTACTGATTGGTCCATAACCCAGAAGCTCACTCCACTCACGACTAAACTCCCACTACAGGATATCCAGGGAGTCCCTCAGTGACTGTCATCCAGAGGAATCATGATGACTGGATGGGAGATTGTAGGCGTACCCTGGATATCACCTGTATGTCACGGGTAGACAGAGGCACAGCACACTAACCGTGACATATGTCATGGCAAACACCAGTAAATGTGTGTTGAAGGACAAACACTCTCTGACTAGCATTACAAATGGACTAGGCACATGGCCATTGTTTGTCACTGTTCACACAAGTTGTGGAATACATTAACAATGTCGGACAATCATGTACTAAGCTGTCCATATCTGAACAAAATGCAACATGGTCATATCTGCACAACTGGCCCTCAACCAGTCTGGTGTGCTCACTATAAACATTACAAGCAGTGATAGGACTGAAACCGATTATACTGCCCACCACAGTGAAAGTTTTGCACCAGTACACTATACAACTGTTTGTTCAGCAGGAAAGGATGATGACAACTGTATGCAAACTCTCCCATGGCGACCCTGCAGGCACAGCATAATGCCTGTTAGGTTCAGACACACAGCAGTTGGGCAGTATGAACACAACCTGCTGTCCAACACTCAACTGTACATGTGATATATAGATGGCATCCACACACAAACAGAAATGTGGTGGTCCACAGATCCAAACATAAGGAAAGGTCACACTGGGCATGCTCGCACACTTAGATAAATGAGATGTGGCAGTCAAGAAGCCATACAAACTGTGAACTGGGCATGCTCACACACTCGTGTAAACGGTACACTCAGCATAGGCTCAGTGCTGAAACTTAGAAGAGCAAGGTTGTAGTAAGTTTTCACTACACCATTGCCATTCTACACCCTATTTTACATACATTCCACAACTTATTGATTGGGTGCTATCTACGTGCACTATGATACCATCTTTTATGACCAACCAAAATGTAATCTACATATTTTTATTTTACATAGCATTGTTGATTTTAAACCTATTTGGTTTTTATGCAATTTTCATTCATTATTTTTTACACTGCTCTTCCCTCTTTTGGAGGTTTTTTGTACATAATTACACAATTTTATAACGTCATTAACATGGTTTACTATTTTTGCATTATTTTATAAAAGTGCAGATGCTGACTATTTTTTATGTATACTTGCATGACTTGTTCATTTTCTTATGGTATGTCAAACTGGTTCCTTTAATGAGATTCAGCTGCAATTAAGCATGTGACCAATTAAGATGCCTATTTAAACAACAGCTCTTTTCTCAAAGAAACTGTTTTTGACTTGATAAAGCTTGGTATTACCCAAGCGAAAGCGCTTGTCTGACATTGCTGGTTCTCATTCTGCTGACCTTTGGATTTTATCATCTTACCACTGAATAAAGGATTTATTTTTATTTCATGCTCACACACTTAGGCCATGTCACAGTTCAGCAGTTGTACACACATATCTGGCATTTCTATGTGTTAACACAGGAACCTCCCACAATACAGACATCTGCCCAGTGCACACAGTGAAGTTACAACAGAGACATAAGTAAAGTACTGGATCCCACTCATATGCAAACATCTCCCACAGTACACATGTTGTTTATAGAGATAGGGAAGGCTATGGCAATAAAGACCCACAAACAGTATATGAGCAACAGATACTTGCATCTGGCAGGTAAACATATGGCCGTAGAGTGCAATACCTGACTGTTGTCTCTAGGGAATACAGAAGGCTATCCACAGTGTATTTGGCATCTGCCTCCTCAGTATAGTAGGCCACTGTGCCTGTGCAAAGTTAATGCATAGATATGCTCTCCCCTGTACTGATGGATAGTCACAGATGTACATACCCCGTCATCCATAATGATGTCAGCACACTATACATATGTCAGGTGCAGAAATTATACCCAGTAATGTGAATAGCGCACTCTGCTACTGCGTCTCTAACAAGTGTCATAACATAGTTAGGTAGGGGTTTGAATCCTGCAAGTGCTCAGTGTGTGTGTGACTGTGTGTGGGGGAGTAGTGTGTGCAATTCCATGTGTATGAGAAATGTCCCTTTTGGCAACTATTACTACACAACACATGCTGCATATTCCACTGTATAAACACTGAAGATGTCAGCACCCTATAAGTACAGCAGGAGAAAGCAATCCCCCCAGTAATGCAAATAGCGCGCTCTGCTAATGCGTCTCTCACAAGTGTCATAAAATAGTTAGGTAGGGGTTTGAATCCTGCAAGTGCTCAGTGTGTGTGTGACTGTGTGTGGGGGAATAGTGTGTGCAATTCCATGTGTATGAGAAATGTCCCTTTTGGCAACTATTACTACACAACACATGCTGCATATTCCACTGATGATGTCAGCACCCTATAAGTACAGCAGGAGAAAGCAATTCCCCCAGTAATGCAAATAGTGCGCTCTGCTAATGCGTCTCTCACAAGTGTCTTAACATAGTTAGATAGGGGTTTGAATCCTGCAAGTGCTCAGTGTGTGTGTGACTGTGTGTGGGGGAGTAGTGTGTGCAATTCCAGATGTATGAGAAATGTCCCTTTGCCAACTATTGCTACACAACACATGCTGCATATTCCACTGTCTAAACACTGATGATGTCAGCACCCTATAAGTACAGCAGGAGAAAGCAATCCCCCCAGTAATGCAAATAGTGTGCTCTGCTAATGCATCTCTCACATGTGTCATAACATAGTTAGGTAGGGGTTTGAATCCTGCAAGTGACTGTGTGTGGGGAAGTAGTGTGCAATTCCATGTGTATAAGAAATGTCCCTTTTGGCAACTATTACTACACAACACATGCTGCATATTCCACTGTCTAAACACTGATGATGTCAGCACCCTATAAGTACAGCAGGAGAAAGCAATCCTCCCAGTAATGCAAATAGTACACTCTGCTACTGCGACTCTCACAAGTGATCTAACATAGGTAGGGGTTTGTATCCTACAGATGCCATGTGTATTTTTGTCACACAGTTTGTCCATGTGTGTGGGGTGTTGTTCCCAATATTGCACGACATACATTATATCAGTAATGTCAATGCACACATGATGTATGTGTGTGCCACCTACACATATGTACCTGTGAACCGCAAGAGTTCCCATGTCCGAAGCCTGCCTCATGTGAATACATGGAATATGCATCAGACAATTGTCTGACTGTGGTGTTCTGTGCAGGGGCTGCATGTGGTATGTGACTATACAGTGTGGGTTGTAGATGGTGTCATCCCACAAGCGAGGCATACATGATTGGTCTGGAGCATATAGTCCACATGTTGGTGATGAACAGGTGCAGCATGTTGTCACCACTTGTGGGAGTGGTAACAAGTTGTTCCATAGCAATGCAGGGAATGAATGATAAGAACCCTTCAGATAGGGTCTTGCAGCTAGAATAATGCTCACACTGTATGTTTGGGTAGTTGCAGTACAACCATATAATGGTGTGTGTAGAGACCTTCATATTCCAGTGTTGTCAGGAAGGCCAAGTGGGTTTCCTTGGTATGGGAGTGTGGTGTGTGCCAGGCTATGAACCTGAAGGCAGTCTAACCCACTGTGTGTTGCACATGGAGAGGCTCTGATGCTTTGTGCAGTGCCACCAACCTGGGGGTGTGTGTATCTGAGGTGCCTTTGGATACATCCCCTCTGTTCTGTTTTGGTGCATGTGTAGGGGATGACAAGCATGGTATCAGGAATGACCTGGCACTGATGGTGTGCACCTGGGAGCCTTGTACCAGGAGTCTGTTACTGCACGGATATTGATGTACCCCATGCTAAGGACAGTTTCCACTGCATGCATCTTGAGGTTTACACTGCTGCTGTTGAGTAGCATTGCTATTAGTGTGCCATCCCATGTGATACCTGTGTAGGTGGCTATGTAATGTCAGCCTTGCATAGAAAGGTACTATGTGTGTAGCAACAGCCTCTGCCAATATACAGTGGCCCATGGGTGACAGGTGCAAGCTGTCCCAAGCAAAGCAATGTGGCATGTCCAGCATGTAATCCCACACTGACAGGCATTGGATCCCCTTTGGATGTCATTGAAAGATACATTAATTGCAGAAACCGATGATCCTGTCCACATATTGTGGCAGCATTCATGGTGAGGGTGAGATGCTACTCAAGGCCAGGGTCATACCAGCCTGTGCCACAAGCTAAGAGAGCCCCTCTATGCCCCTAACATGTAGTCCAGGGAGGTGCATCAGAGGCCATACACACTGGCACAGACAATGACTGAGTCATACTTCTACATGCCTTGGAGTGACCGCTTTGCTTGTGTTATGTGGTGGATCATTGTGCCCGATGGGCAGCTCAGCATGACCGTCACCTTGTTCAGCCTGGAAGCAGGACCACCGTGTACGTGACAATAGAGGTACCTCATACAACTGTAGCAGGTGTGTTGTCTAGCCGTATGGCCTGAGACTGTTTGGCACACAGGCTTTGTGAGCTATGTGTTGCATGTGCTCTGCTCTGGCGTAATGTTTGCTCATGTGTCTGCTTTGCAGGTGTTAGCTGCTCAGGCAGGATGCTATTCTGAGAGCCCAATAATGTACCTGTGTGTTTCTGTGTTTGGATTGTGGTCGTGGCAGGTCTATGGGAGACTGGTACTGTATTCACTGTAGTATCCCACTCCACCTGGCAGGGAATGCCAGTGCTGTGTAAACAGAGCTTAGCCCCCAGTTTGGCTATGTGGTTGTATTTCTCACATGTGTTGTACATGTATGGGAAGGGGAGAGGGTTGTCTGTGTACATGAGGCAGCTGTAACATTGCCACATGACTCACAGATTCACCAACTGGACCTGAGAGTAGATCGATAGGTGACATTTGCACATGCTACCATAGCATTGTGACTCCCATACTAAGTAACGACACATAGGGCCAATGGGGAACAAGGTACTCAAGGTGACTATGTGAGGGTGTAGTGCTCCTGATTTGTTAGTGTTGGCATATATGAATGCTGTCTTGAGCAAATGTGAGGTAAGTCATATGCAATGTGTTACAGGCAAGCTACATGCAAACAGGACAAACAGTGATGTTCTGTCAAGTGCCACATGGACATCAGTACAGTAAGCAACACAGATGTCACTAGGGATCCACAGAGGCACTGTATATCTGCACTGCAGGTGGAATCAGTGTTTCAGGAACATAACAGGCAAACATGCATACAAACAAAGCTACAGTCAGCAGGCCTGTATGTAGACTATGCTACAACAAACAAGGTGTACGACTTCCAGTATGTAACAGTGCATATATGCAGACACTCTAAGCCAGTACCCAGACATTCCCAGGTCAGACGGGCTGGGTCCAGCCACACCCCCCACAAGTGTTTAGACCACGTACCTTCGTAATGTTGAATAACTGGCCTGATACCCAAGTGCTCATACCTGTAATAATACACATGTCAAATAACAGACACTGAGCCCTCACTCAGCAGTTCCAGACTTAGTATGATGTATGCTACCTATCCTGGCACCACAGTATCCTTGACATGTATGGACACTCTCCCTCCTGTCATAGTTAGTTCTGTGTTTTGGTGCTGTTATGCATGGTATGAGGTGTGACCTTGTAGTGCTAGTGTGCTCTTGTGAGCCTTGAACCTGTTGTGTAGTACTGCACAGATATCAACATCCTGAAACATCTGCATTGCAGAGTCATGTGTGGACAGCATGCAACTTGCAGTTGACATGGCCATCATTGAGTATCAATATGTACATTTTTGTATCCCCTGTGCTACCTATGTAGATGTCCATCCCTTCACAGCCTCACCACCAGTATGCAAAGATGTGCAGACAGAACACTGTGGTAATTACTATGGGTGTACAAAACATTACAATGGCATTCATACTGTAACTGCATCAGGCATGCTGGTATATACCCACAATGCTATCATTACACTGTACTGTTGTCAACATCATACTATTACAATACTTCTATGTAGTCACCCTGTACATCAGCACCATGTTAACCTGTTCCTGCACCAATTTTACAGATTGCAGGAGGTGGCACAGTTTCATCATATGCACAGGGTGTGTACCTGGTATGCCTGAGTCTGCCACTGATACAACCAATTGACATGTCTGTGTGTGTGTGTTGGTGAGGGACAGCGATACAAGATGGGGCAATGTTGATGCAGTGTGTGCGTGCATGCGGTAGCCCTAGGTGTTATCACTTTGCATGTGTGTATGAATGCACACAGTCCCACCTCATGGCTGCCATATACAGGTGTTTGTGGACAGCCACCGACTGTACCTGCCAGGTCATACAGATCACTGTCTGTAGCCACGGACACGGTACCTGTGCCTGGCAGGGGTGCTACGGACCATATCAGGTACCAAGCCAGACTGGGTACTGTCATCAGAAGCAGGTGTTTGTTGACTGGAGACAGGTCCCTGTTGGGACTGTCCAGCGCCATGTGCACGTGGTCTCCTGGGGCGGTCCGATGACAGCACAGACCCAGCATTGCTGGGGCTGCTGCTGGCACTATGTGAGCGGCCGCGACCCTGTTGTCATCCGCGATGGCTGCCAGCTGCTGCTGTTGCTGGCATACGGCCACGTCGACGCCTCAACCATCCACCATTGCCCTGGCTCATGGACATATAGTTGTGGAACAGATCTTATGTGCCCCCCCAACGTCTGTCAATGACCTCGGTGAAGTTGCGGATGGCAGCTGCAACATCCTGCATACTGTCACTCATGGCTGTGCAACATGCTCTCAGCTCCCTCAGACCCTGTCTGGTGTACCGTTCCATACGTGACTGTGCCTGCATTACAGTCCAAAACATAGCTGGGGTTGAAAGACCTCTGTGGGCACGTCTGACAGGGGCGGTACGCCCACGGATGCTCCCACAAGAACCCATGGACGTCTGCCTGTGTGGTACCATGTCAGGGCCCTGGCCATGGCTGCAGTGTGGGGATGCATGTGCCACCGGTACCACATTACCCTGATCAATGCCCACTGTATCCTGTCCATCACCTAGGGATGTTGCTGACAAAGGATGTATTGGCAGGATGACTGTGCGCATTGATGGGGTCGACAGCTGTGTAGTGTCAATTGGCTGACCAATGACAGACCCTGGCACACCTACCTGTGCCATTACACAGGTATCATCATTATCACTATCCACAGCTGCTGATACAGGTTCCCTGCTGCATGACATCAGAGCAGCACCAGAACCTGTGGGAGTAAGACAGGAAACACAGTTTACAATGTGTACACAATGCCACCACTGATGCGCACATGCACACATGCACACATGCGCACATGCACACATGCGCACATGCACACATGCACACATGCGCACATGCACATGCGCACATGCGCACATGCGCACATGCACACATGCACACATGCGCACATGCACACATGCACATATGCACACATGCACACATGCGCACGGGAACACATGGGCACATGCACACACCTCAGTATATGAGATATCAACCCACAAACACAAACACACCAGCAATCAAACACATAGCACTACTGCTTCAGCCTATTATTACTATTAGTATACAGAGTATTGAAGGTAATGGTATTACACACTCACCAGCATGGATAGGCTGCCTTGCTGTTACACCAGAGGGATCTTTGGAAAAGAGACATTTATCATCAGTGGGCACAACTGTGCCATTGATACTGTGGGCATGATACAGTTCAGTAGTGCAACAGTTAGCTTCCACAGGTGTACTGCAGATAATGAGGTTATCACTAATGCACAATAATTACCAAGATTACAGCTAAAAAATGAGGGCACACCTCACACATGCATAACCTAACAGTGTACAGAATGGTCAACTATACACATGGCATGTTACCTGCATGCTCTGTGTCCTGCTGCTGTGTGGCTCCAGCCTCCATCATTGCACATGTATGCTGTTGTTGTTGCTGCTGTTCTGGAGCCACAACACTCAGGATTAGTCCCTCCAGTCTGGTGAGGGGGGATTTCTAGTCACCCCACTACCTGTGGCAAGCTGCTGCCTGTGGATATCCGACGCACGCTGACGGATATTTCTAATTAAATCACTGCAGTGATGGCGCACCTGCTCATATGTCCAGTTATGTGTGCCTATGTCATTTACCCGATGGACCAGGTCTTGCCACAGTGCAGCCCTCTCCTGCTGGTTCTGGCTGGTGCGGGAAAAGAGTACAGTGAAATCCCACACCAGGCTCTGGTGTATCTCCTCCTCCTCTGCAGTGGAGTAGACTGGGTTCCACTGGTGAACCATGACCCTGAAAAGGAGAAGGAAAATATGTCAGCAATATCTGTCCGCAAACTATAGCACACATAATACACATAATACTTGACTGCAGTGATATAACTTAGGCACCATATATAGCATCTGTCTGTCTATTGGGGGATACACATGTACATGACCAGATATCAGTGCTCATCTGACAACTGTGCAACAGTACCTGACACATTCCATACAACAGACTAGTATACTGCAGCAGTCAACACACTGTTTCGGGTACAATACACAACCTCACACTGGGGGTTTGTATCAAGGTACTGTATGGGGAACATTATCAGCCCATGCACTGCACACAATGCACGTTACATATTTCACTGGTAATGCACACCACTCTTACTTGCCATAACCCTACCTACACCACAGTGACATACAGGGTAACACAGCACAACATATGGCAATGTAGTATGTGTTGATCGCAATACCTCACACACCTGTCTCTGGCCTCACACCAAAGACACACACTACCATGACAGACATACAGTCATGGTGAGCAATCACACCAGTACACAACATGCACCCAGTCACTAGCACACTCATTCCACCTTGCATATTCCGTTTGCAATGTGTTCATGGGTGTGCATTGTGTCCTAGGTAGGTAGTGTGCTTTTGGCCCTGGGCCTACAGCGGCATGCTGTTATGCTACCCTGCCCCTTGTGACACATGTGTTATGATCATACCTGCTCCTTACAAACAGTTAAACAGGGTGACTCATATGGCATATTACCTATATGCATAACATTCAGCAGAGGTATGTCTGACATCTACTCATGGGGAGCCTTGCTTCTTAATTCTGTGTGGTCTACTACAGGGTATGTCATATCTGTGGATAGGGTCCCATACCTCCACCATGTGCTCTATACTGCAGTGACAAGGACGACAGACATAGGTAATTTGTGTTGTGGATGTTGGAGGTGCTACCATGGTTGGTAGACAACTGTCATGGGTGTGACCGAACTATGTATATCCAGCAGTGGTAACCTCTATGTAGGTAGTCTGTATGCGCTCTGTGGTGTTTGAGTGCATTGACACAGTTACTTGCATATGTCTGTGTCCTTCTCCATATATGTAGCTGTCATGGGAGGTACATACCGTGTAGGACATTGTGGGGTGTGGAGGGGTACAGTGACCTACATGTCCATAGCTGACACACCATGTCTGCTGACACATTCCATGTACAGGTATTACAGGACTAGTGTGCCACTGTGTATATCGATGTGGAGCCTATTGTACACTTGTTGACCCTGTTCCCCCCTGACACATGCAGTGGTGGGCAGGCATGTACATATGTGGTGGTTAGTGGTGTCAGTGTTTTTGAATGGGGTATGGTACTCCAGTATTCACACTGGTGTTCACTCCATGCCTGTGACACCAGGCACATGTTGCAAGACATCTGCACATGTGCCTCACACAGTCTATATATGTATATATATATATATGTATATATATATATATATATATATATATATATATATATATATATATATATATATATATATATATTGATATATTTATATCTGTATATGGATATATATCTGTTTGTATATATGTATATATAATATGTATATATAGATATAGATATATGCATATAGATGTGGGGAGAGAGAGAGAGAGTGAGAGAGAGACACAGGTTTAGTGTGAGTGTGAGGGGGTGGGACAGAGAGTGAGAGATAGTCATATACAGACATATCTGTTGTCAGTCAGATCTATCTGTATATGTATAAGTCTCTACAGATATCTATATATGTATGTGTGTATTACATATATCTGTACGTACATATTCTACCAATCTCGATGTCTGTGCAGTAAGTGAGAACCTGGTTCAAGGCTCCTGAGAGCACACCAGCGGTACCAAGCTATACCCCATATCATGCGTTTTGGCCCCAGGACCCGGGACAAAACAAAAAGGGAGGGGGTGTGTCCATATTCATGGAGGACACACACACACCTCCAGGTTAGTGGCAACACATGAAGCATCACAGACCATCCAGGTGCAGATAACCGTAGGCAAACCTGCTATACAACTGGTAGCATGTTGCAGACCACCCTCCCAATCTCAGGGACCACAGTCCGCCTTCCTGTAGACATTGGAGGATATGAATGTCCCACCACACACCATCATATTGGGATACTGCGACTACCCTAACATACACTGGGTGCATTATTCTACCCCAAACACCCTAGCCCAAAGGTTCCTGGAATTCACTATGTCAAATGCAATGGAACAGCTAGTCACCTCTCCCACAACAGGAGATAATATACTAGACCTGATCATCACAAACATGGGGACAATGTGCTACACACTGGAAGTATACCCCTCACTAGTCACATCTGACCACAGACTAATCCCCCTGGATATACATATCCCACCTCCCCACAACACAAAAGACTACAGTGGGGAACCTCTCACATGCCGACTTTACACATCTTATGACTGAGTTGGTATCCTTAATGCCCACTGAGCCAGTGTAATCCACTTCCCACAATGAAGGCACCTTCACATATGCTTCTACAGATATCTCCAAGAATGCATGGATCATACAATCACAAATGAAACCATGACCCTCTCCACGAAGGTCAGGCGTCCTGTCTGGTGGACCCCAGCATTGAACAAATTGTATAACAACAGAAGGTAGCTACTGCACGGCAGAGCATACTTCCATAGAGCTACGGCATCTCTGATCAGCAGTAGTAGAAAGATACGTTTTGTCGTACAAACATGCAAGGCCAACAATGAGAGGGACATTGCTATGGTCACTACAGATAACCACAAGGCCTTCCTCTGCTATGTTACACACCTGGGTGGGAACTCACAGTTGTGTTCACAGTTAGTTCACAGTGACATACGCTACACTTTAACACACAGATAATGCCAACAGTCTGGCAGAGAGGTTCAGTGCAGGTTTCTCCCCTCAGTGGAGCTGTAAACACAGCATCAATGGGACCCAATGGTATTGCAGGTTGCATGCTACGTGAACTGCAAGAGGAGCTACACATGCACATTACATGCTATTCAGCCATAGCCTTACTACAGCATATGTACCTGGACACTGGCATACAGCAACAGTAGTCCCACTCCACACAGGAGGCACCTCTACAGACCCTTGTAACTACCGCCCCATAAGCTTAACCAGCCTGGTCTGCAACACTATGGAAAGGATCATTATGGTACCCATACACAGAGACATTGGGGACTTAGACACTTGATCCCACCTGGTTTGGCTTTGTAGAGGGCAGATCCTGCCTTATGAACCTGGTTGACCTTTTCAAATCAGTCACTAGAGCCATTGCTGAGGGCACAGCGGTCCATACAGCCTACCTGGACTTGCCTACGGCATTTGACACAATACCGCACTCTGCCATCATAGACATGATCAACGGCTGAAATGTAAATCCATATGTCACATGATGGGTTGCAAACCAGCTAACGGATAGAAACCCTATAGTCAACCTCACTGGTGCCATATCAGACTCAGAGCCAGTCACATGTGGTGTCCCACAGGGCTCTGTCCTGGGACTGCTCATGTTCGGCATATCATTCTCAGATGTGGAAGCAGACATGGGAGGGTAGTGGCTGACAATGTTCAAAGATGACTGCATACTAGGAGCCATAGACGATACACCTGCTGACACATACATCCTACTGACAGGCCTCACGGACACCAACAACTGGTGCCGGAGTCATGGCCTGACACTGCATGCCACGTAATGTATACTCATACCCTTTTGGAAGGACAAGGTACCTACATATTATCACATAGACAATAACCCACTGAGTACAGACAAAGTAATCGGAGACCTGGTGACACTGTGCAATGCTAACCTCTCATTTGACACCCACGTTGCCAAAGTGGTTGGATGGACTTCCTACCTTGTCCACCTTATCATGAAGGGATTCACATCCACATCAAAAGGGGTCATTGTACCCCTGTACTCCTCCCTTATCAGGCCCATGACTGTGTACTATGCCCCATTTGGTATGTACCTCACCTGGCACTTGCAACAACTAGGGGGACCCCATGAGTACATCACCAGGAGGATCAAGGGTCTGCAACTACTGTCATATGCTGCCAGACTAACGTAACTCATGCTCTATTCCATAGCATACTGCCTACGTAGGGGTGATCTGTGCCTGATGTAGTAGGCCATGTCCAATCTGGTAGTGATGGACATGTTCCACCTCATACAATCCAAATCCATCAGAAGCACGACAGCTATGGATTTAAACCTCATCACACATATGAATAGGACATACTGTAGGGACAGATCCATCACTAAGAGGCTTCCCATACTGTGGAACAGGATCTCAGTTCATGTTAGGCAGAGACCCTCACTGACACTCTTCATGTGCATTCTTGACAAGTGGATGGGAGATCATAGGTTTACAGCAGGGGCCTTCTCTGTGTCACTACTAGACAGAGGCACAGTAAACTAATGCTATTATGTAGGGGGGTCTTCACTGTGTCACTACTATACAGAGGCGCAAGTTTCTAAATCTATTCTATACACTGTCTGCAGATAGCCTAGTACTAAACTATGCCACTGTGAAACTATATATGTCTATGTATTTCTACATCCCTCTCTATCTATGTATACACATATGCATATTATATATATATATATATATATATATATATATATACATACATATCTCGATATGCATACGTATACACGTTTTATATATATATATATATATATATATATATATATATATATGTATATACTCCTTTTTAGTTCCACATATGTATACACACAGTAACGTACTGCTGAACACCCATTACTGTACAACCTACTTGTACATAGCACTACAACCTACATTGCTATGTGCACATAGCTACCGTCACATACATATGTATGTGGAGCCTTCAGTGACAGTTTCAGTATGTCCCCGTCCCTATGCACATCTTCATATACATAGATATAGACCAATAACACATCTGGAGGGTTCACAGTATGTAAAGTATTATAGTAGTACTTTACATTACCTGTGTTTGTTGCAGCTGTTTGTGTAGGCTTGCAGTTGCTTGGCCTGCTGTCAGCCTCTTTGCTTTGTTGTTTCAGGTTTTTTTCTTTCTCTTTCTTTCTTTCTTTCTTTCTTTCTTTCTTTCTTTCTTTCTTTCTTTCTTTCTTTCTTTCTTTCTTTCTTTCTTTTTTTTCTTTTTTTTTGTTTTCTCTCTCTCTCTCTCCCTCTCTATCTCTCTCTACCTCCAGTGGGTGCAATGACAGTATTGCATGTGTGGCTGGGAGTACAGGATGCTTTTGTAGGTATCTGCACATGTCCATGTGATGGCCTCTGCACCAATTGTTAGCCATCATTTACTAATTGCATGCAGCCTGTTGTGTAGTGATTGCAATTCTCACTGTGATTACAGGACTGTGCTATAAAAAGGTCTGTTAGGTAGGCATAGCCCTTTCAGATTATCAGGGTGGGGACCATGCTGGTTTGCTGTGGACACTGTTCTGTGAGTCTAAGGGTTGGTATGTCTCTCATATTTCAGGCTGTGTTGAAGACACTGCAATGCATGTTGTTCTGTAAGCTGAGTATTCCTTCCTCCAGTGTCCTGTTCTCCATGTGTATGTAAACTGACACCTACGACTAGTAATACTGTGTATATGGGTGTGTGTGCTTTCCTGTGGGGATTGTGGTGTAACTGGTATATAGCAGTGGCTCTTGCAATCTGTTGCTATGGCTTCAATATTTGGCCTTTACATTTACTCCTTGTATGCCTGCTAGGTGTCTTTCCTGTAATGTGTTGCTATGGCTTTCCTATTTTCCATTTACATTCACAGCTTGTAATGCTTGGTAAATCTGTTTGGCCAGCAATTCCCTATGTGTTTGTTGTGGTAGGGTGTTACTGCATGCAGTATGGTCTAGCCATGGTGTGGGCCTTGACACTTACAGGGGTATTTGATCATGCTGCTGAGCAGACCTCAGATACTCTCGGGTGCATCTTTTATCAGCCTCATGGAATGGTACATAGCAGTGGGTTACTCCAATGACATATTCTTATACTCTGCAGTTGTGACTGTGGGTTATTTCAAGCATATGTATTAGTACACCATTTGTGCCGTGCAGGTGGTGCATACCTTCAGTCAGTCATAGTTACCATTGCATGTGTAGTTACACCTTTCTGCCTACTGTTAGTACATTTGACAGGGTGTCAGTGGGGCACAGTTGACATTTGTTTTCACATGAGGGACATCCCTGTAACTCAGTCACAGTTGCTATGTCTGAACTCTTAACTATTCAACTATGGCAGTGTTTATCCTGCTCTGAGTATGTGTGTGGCTTGCCAGATGCTACTGTGACATTATTACCTAGTAGCTACCAACTAGCATGACTGTTTCTCAGCACATAGTACTATTTTACAAATCCAATAGATTTGACAGTAAAGATACATGACATGCTTTGTGTACTAGACTTGCTATATTCCCTTTACATTAATTCCTACTATTTTGTGATATATTTCTTTCAGCACAATGCTCTTGTATAGTACTCATGGCTTAGTGGTAAGGCATGCAGACTAGTGTTTCCAAGGTCCTGGGTTCGAAACTGAGGGAAGTATTTTATTTTGCTGCTGAGTAAACTACAGGCCTTGTCATTCAGAGTGACTAAGGCACTTTTAAGCAGTTGTAAGCAGGTTAGCGCTGGTTTGCGTGGAGGTCACGCATGTGCACTGCTGCTTAGCTTCACACACACATGCTTAGCTAAGCGCACAGAAGCGCACACCCGCTTACTACTGCTTAAAAGTGCTTACTCTCGTGCACACCCACACTATTTTCTTTGAAAGAAATGAAAATGGGGAGATAGGAAAGTGGTGAAAAAGGGGTCACAAAGAGGGTAGGACAGTAGGAAAACAAGCTCGGGTTTTGCAGGAGGGATGTAGGAAAGGCCCATAGCTGCCCATTTCTTTGTCAGCAACAGCTGTGCATATGTTTGTAATTTGGTGTGAAATTTGAAACCTTCCACCCCTGAGAGAGGTGTGAGGACATCAATAATATTTGTTGTACAGCCACTTGTAATTGCCAGTTTACATGTTCAGCAGACATGTGTGCAAAATGGGCAGCTATGTATGGGGCGTAATTTTTTTGTGGGTACAGAGTGCCCTTTTTTTTTTTTTTTCAGGTGAGAGTGGTATGTCAGGTACAGGAAGTCGGTATAGCTGGGGAGGTAGGTAGGGGAGGTTAACAGACAAGACAAACAAGACGCATACAGGGGTGGTGTATGACACATGTGGGGGGGGTTACACAATTGATGGGGACGGATGTTTGGATATCTTGAGCCCATGAGCCCACAGATGGCAACAGTGGAACTGAGATCCCCACCCATGGAAGTTGCCACTGTGCCTTCACTGCCCAGGATGGGGCTGTGCTGGGGGCTGTGTAGGCCAAGCAGCAGGCACGCCCATGAGTTGTGCCACCCATGCCTCAAGCTGGCGTAGGGGCCCAAGCACAGCGTGCCGGATCTCCCTACACACCACAGTCCGGACACTACGGAGGGTGAGTGGATGTTCTCCTCCGGCCACGCTTGCAGAGGGGGGACGAGCCCCATCCCCTGCAGCGCTTCCAACCGCAGGTGGCACAGGGCCACCAGAGGAGGGTCCGGCCTGGGCACTACTGCCAGGTGTACTCGCCAGCTGAGGTGGGAGAGGTAGGTCCGCTGGAACCCACCTTCCCTGTCGTCCTATGTTTTGCATTATGTTATGACAGTTTGGGTTAGTAACGTACAATACCATTCACAATTAGTTGTAACAGCATGCATTTGTATTCCCATTAACCAAACACCCATAAATTCAAGCCGTTGAACAGCAAGCATAACACATGCATAATTTGAACAGCAATACACAATCCAACAACATGCAGGGTTGATTGATGGCAACAGGCCATCAGGTTTGGATGTATGAACAGGGCACATGCATCAACGTACATGCAAATATGTATGAACCAACAGGACAAATGTCCAGGGGTGTTAATTGTGAATGCACATACCCATTTCACGTGGAATGGATTATTTGTGGTTATAGGGTAGGGTGAAGAAATATTTAATTAATAACTTCAAATACCTATACATATGCTGTACATTTCTACTAGCTGCAGATATATACACACTACATGTCTGCCTACAGTTTCCTATGTGATAACTACTTCAGGTTGGTGATAGGAATGTTACTGCTACATCGATATACATTTCATATTTATTCATACACATTCATATCTGGCTCTGTTCAGCTACATCATCCTGCTACATTTGCTTTATATGGCTATAGACAACTGTGGATGTTTGGTATTTCAGACAACCATACTATCTGCATATTGCAGACTGAGAGCAACATATCCAGATTTTGGGACACACATTCCAGCTTCAGTACGTTTTTCAACACATGTTGCTGTTTGGTTGTGCCTGTCACATTCATTTCATTCTGTACTGACTGCAGTATACTTTATTCAGGAGTTATTACTACTTTATTGGTGGAGTCATACCTCTTTCTCACTCTCTCACTTGTTTTATTTTTACAATTCAGGATGGTACTTAATTCTAGGCTTTATTGACATGTTTTACCTTTAGTTATAACAATCCTTTCCAACAGTCTCACTTATGTCATGTTTCAGAATTTCAACAGGGATATATTTCACACATGTGTTTTACTCAGCTTCTGCAGCTGTACTTTTCAGCCTGCTGCAGGTAATGTACTATTATATTACAGGTGGGACATCTTTATTTCAGACTTGTTTCATTTTTATGTTTGGATTACAGGCTGCCTCACACTTTTGTAATCAAGCAATACTTGCAAACTCTCTTACACTGTTACTTGCACATTTTATTAATTAGTGACTACACTGCACTCTTTTGCTAACTGTCATACTTATATATTTATTTACAGTTACAGGGAGAGAATTACTGACCTGCCTGGTGGTGCAACCACACCAGCCTATCGCCATAGGCTCGACGGTTCGCAGAACGGACACCTGCAGCTGTAATATAAATGAAGTAGTATTGGAATACACATCTCCATAATATCAGCTAGGTTAATTTCTTACATAAATAATTACATGTAACTTACTCAGTAGTGGGGTGTTGGGCATTTGCTGGGCCTCCTGGATCCAATGGTTCAGTTGGTCCTGCTTCCGTCTCTTCAGGTCCACATGGTGGTGATGGACCTGCTCACCAGTCCTTGGTATTCCTGTGGCACTGGTGAGATCATGTGCCAACCGGTCCCACACCTCAGCTCTATATGCTCCCCACAGGACCTGGCCCTGCATGAGTTGGGCCTCATGATTATGGACGAGGAGCCAAACCATATATTTGGACTCCTCAATGCCCCACCTCTGTGCTCGGAAGCAACTACCCTCTCCTACACCTGACATCCTGGCTGCAAGTCGGTTCCACAATTGGTTATGCTGTGTATTCCTGCCTATGGGGCTTATATATGCCGTTTTTCCCGCACTTATCTGTGATTGGCCATTTTGGAATTGTATCAGCTTCCCAAAACCTGCTTTGTCATGCTCCTCTTTCTATTCATTCCTATATATCTGCTATTACTGCATTTCTAAGTGCAACTGTCATGGCTTAGTGGTTCAGTACTTTAACTATGGTGCATGGTATCCTGGGTTCGAACCTGGCCATTGCTTTTTATATTTTATGACTGTCTACACAGGCTAGGAGGTGTGTCTGTGTAAAGGCAGTTTTGATACAGCTTGCTCAATGTTGCCCGTCGGTTAGCTTGTTGGCGCGGTACGCAGCTCCGCGCAAATGGATCACGTTGGTTTACACGTGGTTAGGCTGTCAGCATGCATATTATGCTCAACTCAGCTACAGACACACAGTTTCAGCGTGTTAAAACGCTGCTCAACCCCGGGCACTCATTTTACACCTATTAAACCACTGCTCACCTACGGGCACTCATTTTACACCTGTTTTAACACTGCTCACCTACGGGCACTCATTTTACACCTGTTAAAACACTGTTCACCTACAAGCAGATATACTCAACTTGTTAGACTGTAGCTCAGCTATAGGCACATCTGCCATTTTTTTTTATCTCACATTTCTTCAGAATACATGGCCCATTCCATTACATTTTACATAAAATATAAGTTTATATATGTACATATATGTCAGGGACTTGTTTCATGCTTATTTCACTAAAAATAAAAATTGATATTGTGGGGGCTCGAACCACGACTGCCTCCTCTTCAGCCGACGTCTCTACCGCTACGCTATTGCTTCTTGGCTTACTTTGCATATTTAGTTCTTATATGCTTTTCCACTGACTGCTAACTGTGGCTAAGCCATGGGCACATCCACGCAAACGAGCGCACTCACGGGCAAACATCTTTACAACTTATAAAAAAAAATATAAGATGTTCATTTATACATTTTATGTTCATTGTCTGTGGGGTATGTGTTGTGTTGTGTTTATTCACATTTACACGGACTCTGTCATGGGGGTTTACTTTCGGGACTTTTACTCTTCTGGGGGCGTGTCCATTTGCAGGGATCACCCTACGGACATGCCCCCTACTGTCTTACATGGACCATGTTAGCCTTAGGTGTGATTCAGCATGCCCTCATGCATATGCATGACATGCTGATGTCACACCATTTAACTGCAGCCTCAGTGTAAGCCTTGTAACTCTTACACAGAGGCTTAGTGAATCCTGCCCATATTTTTGCCAAGGATAGGCCTTGATCTAAAAAGATACAGATAGAGCAGGAATTAGGTCTTAAGAGAGGGTATTTGGGATATAGTATGAGATTAGTCTATATTTGTATAGGGACATAACCAATGGGTTTTAAGATAGAGTTTCAGATTGTGTTTAAAAAGTGTAAATGAAGACAGTGATGTAAGTTCATGGGGGAGTTGGTTCCAATACTTTCCAACTGCATTTGAGGACAGAGCATCTCCTGCCATGTTATTAGATTTACATGTTGATACAAGTAGTTTATTAGATGAGCGTAAAGTTGAAAGGTTCTTATATTGGGTAATGAGACTAGCAAATATTGGAGTATTGGTAGGTTGGAAAAGGGTTTTGTGTTCAATGGTGAGTTGTTTAAAGTGAATCTGATTCAGAAGCTCTAACCAACCTAATTGTTTCAGATTATGGCAGTGATGGGTCCTAAAGGAGGAAGCAGTAGCAAATCTGGCAATGCTACTGTAAGCGTTGGTTAGCTTGTTAAGGTTATTTTTTGACAAGTTAGTATATATGGAAGAAGCATAAAGAAGTGTGGAGATAAGGGGGGACTAGGCAATAGTGGTTCTGGCTAGTGGGGAGAGAAAGGGTTTTATCCTATAGAGGGAGCCTAGTTTCTTGTTGACAGTTTTTATGGTATTGTTGATATGGGTTTCAAAGTTCAGGTTGTTTTCAATGGTTAACCCTAGAATTTTAGTTGTTGGATCGGGAGATATGAGTATACCATTATTGGATAAGACTGAAAAGTGCATTGGGAGTGTTTTACAGGTAGGAGTGAATAGGAAGAGTTTGTTTTTTTGGAGGTTCAAGAGGAGAGAGTGTTGTAGAAACCAATTTTTTGTTTTATTGAACATTGTCTGAGTTAGAGTCTGTAGTTGGGATTGAGATTTAGCTGAGCAGATTATTGTCTAATCATTTGTATTTAGTACACAGTTAGTTAAGGGAATAGCTAGGTTGAGGTCATTGATAAATACTGAGAAAAGGAGAGGGCCCAATATAGAGCCCTGATGAACACCTAGGGTAACTGGGAGAGGTTGTTGTCCCATAGCACTGCCTGCTGTCTATTATCAAGGTAGGACTGGAACCACTTTATAGACTGTGTCCAGAGAGAAGGATTTTAGAATATTGAGAAGTAAGTGGTGGTTGACCATGTCGAATGCTTTTGAAAGGTCGATGAAAATTGCTGAAGAGATAAGATTGTTATTATGGTTTTTATTGATGCTGTCAGTGAAGGGTAGGAGTGCAGTTGTACTGTGGAAAGGCCTAAAGCCATGCTGAGATTTGGCCAGTAAATTGTCCTGGAATAGGTGATCTAGTAACTGTCTGTGGATGCACTTTTCCATTATTTTAGCTAATGGGGAAAGTAGAGCTATGAGACGATAGTTAGAATATTCTCTGGAGTTTCCACCCTTGTGTAGGGGGATAATGTAGGAGATTTTCCAGATGGTGGTAATAGTGCTTTATTGTATGGTTCTATTTATCTGCAATGATGCAGGATAAGCTATGACTTTGGCTGCCTTTTGCAGGTATTCAGCAGGTAGCTGGTCAGCTGAGGCGGTAGTAGGTTTTAGTTTACTTAAGAGGTTGCAGATGAGGGAAGCTGGGACAGGTTGCAGGTTTAGAGTTGGGAGAGAGTTAGTAGTATTGGTTGGAAGGGCAGACCAATCAGCTATTAGTTGATTAGCAAGTGTTTGGATGGTCTCAGTGAAGAAGGTATTAAAAGCATCAGCAGTTTGCTTTGGATTGTTGGAATTTGATCCTATAGGGAGTGGTGTTGCGGATTGGCCTGGTTAAGTAGTCTGTTTATGCTAGACAAGAAAGTTTGTGGATTATTTTGGTTGGTCTGTTGGAGGTGGAAGTAAACGTTTTTTTTATCTTCGAGTATAGCTTTCTTAGCCTCATTTTTTTTGCCTGAATTGTTGTTGGTCTATGGGGTTTTTAGTTTTGCTTCATTGTGCCCAAACTTTATTTCTCTGTTGAATTTTCTGCCTGGTTTTCTTTGTAAGCCATGGGGCAGGTTTAGATTTAATTTTGATGGAACACTTTGGTGCATGGTGGTTAAGGATTGTTAAGAATTTTGAGTTAAATCAGTTTGTTGCTTCGTCAAGTGGGAGGTATTTTATAGGTGACCAGTCACATTCTTCTAGTTCAGCTTGGAAGTTATTGGGGTTAAAGTTTCTGTTGCTTCCTATTGTTTTATATATGGTTGGGTTGTGTGAGCTGAACCTTTGCCTGATTATGTAAGTAAGAGAATGGTCAATTACATCATCAGGGAGGGTCCCTACATTATAGAGTTGTTGGTGATTATTTATTAGAATCTAGTCTAGGATGGATTCTTTGTTATTGGTTTATTAATTCTGGTTGGGGAGTTTATTGTTTGTGAGAAGCCATTAAGATTAATATGGGAGGTTGGTGATTCAGGAGAGCAGTCCTTCCAGTCTAAATTAATTCTCCAAGAATTATTGTCTCTTGGGGAATTTTTATGTAGAGTTCAGCAAGGATACCTTCCAGAGTGGTGATGTTGTTACCAGGGGGAAAATAGATACATATTATATTTAGGGATTTGCTGGGATTAAGTTGAAGTTTGGTGCTAATTTCTGCATTGTTTTCAGAAGAGGAACCAAGATCTAGTATAGATATTTGTAGCCCTTCTTTATAGAGGATAGCAACACCCCCTCCTTTTTTTACTCTGTGGTCTTGTCTCAAGATGTTGTACCCAGATGGAATAATTTCAACATCTTGTGTAGTGGGCATTAGCCATGTTTCTGTTAAACAAAGTATAATGAACATCCAGGAGAGCATGGAGGTGGGCAATTTTATTATTTATGCTGTGAATATTGAAGTGAGCTATATAGAGTGAGTTGGGAGATTTAGATGGGCTATTTGGGGAAGCAGGAATATAAAGTTGTGGTTATGTGCTTGTTTTTTGCCCTGGTCCTGGGTTAGGATGAATGTCCCCATCTAGTAAGGAGAGGTGTAATAGTTTGTTTAAGGGATTGCAGAGGTTAATGTAATGGTGAAGAGTTTTTGTTAGGTTTTAGATAGTTGCATTTGATATGGGTCAGTCTGTGATATTTAGCAGGTAAACAGCTAGGCATAGATGTTATATTTATGTGTTCTGGGGAGTTAATTAGAGGTATAGTACTTGTTTGTGCATTAGGAAAGTTCAGCTGTAAATATTTTGACTGCTCATATGAGGTTAGCAGGAAGGCTGCCGTTAGAGAAAGTAGGAGAAAGACAATGATTAGGAGCCTTAGTTGGATTTGGAAAGGTCGTGTTTGCATAGTGACTAATAAGCTTACTGGTGTTTTATAAAGGGGAGGAGTTATACTAGGGGTGATTAGAGAGAGAGGTGTATGTTGAATTTTAACAAGATGACTATTGTGATTGGATTGGAGAGGAAGAGGGTGTGGTGAGGATGTATAAGCTTGGGAGCAGTAGGGGTGGTTGGGAATTGGGGGTAGGGTAGGGTAGGGGAGTGGAGTGAGCCCACAGGGCGAACAGAGTGAGTAGAGACAAGAGAGGTAAGGAGTTGAAAAGAACAATCAGTTCAAGCAGGGATTACAGTAGGTAGGTAACCCTAAATACTGGAATAAAGTTAAAAAAGTAGATAATAGAGATATTTGGAGGGTGTGTGAGAGGTAACCATAAAAATAAATAGATGTAATGGGCTACAGTTTAATAGCAAGTCTGTGGATAAAACAGTATATAGCAAAGGTGTAGTACAGTTCAGGAGAAGGTTTCAAGGCCTGGAAGGGACAAGTCTGCCACCTGGTGGCCCAAATTAATTTATTGTAAGCAAGGTAAAAAAGGAGGGAGTTTAGGTTCCTAATGCAAGAAAAGGAGTAGTGGTTCCGAGTGTCTTTAAATGGTGGAAAAAATAGATTAGACTGGTTACAGAGTGTGGAGGGAGTAAAGCTGCTGGTTTTCCTGGCTAGCACTTTATAACCACCTAGATCTAATAATAAGTTATAGGCTATACTGGCCATGATAGATTAGACACACACATTCATGCTCCCTTTACTGGAAAGTACAGGGATAGGTTTCTCAACTGTGGAGACTGAAGGGAGTTTGTACAGGGTCCTTGTTCTTTAGGTTGTTAGTTTCTGTGTCCTAGAGCAGTGTACTCAGATTGGAGAGCTGGGATTATTTTAGGAGGAAAAGAGAGAGATAAAAATAGTAGAAACAAGATATTTAGTTTAGTATCAAAGGCATTGTAATTAAACAGAGTATTAGAAGCATATAATCACATAGAACTGTACAAAAATGTAGTTCAGGCTATCAAGTTCGCAAGTTGTCTAGAAAGATGCATCACCCCTTACAAGTCTTCTAATCAGTATTATAGCAAGTCCTTATCAAAAGTAAGTCAGCAAAATTCTGGTCAAATCTTATTATTCTAACTAGGCTAGGAACAAGACTATAGGAAGCTAAAAGATATATATCCAGTTAGGTAACAATGATAGCTGTAAAGTTATCATTAGTGCTAACACTATAGAGCAATAACTATAACTATAGCTTAACTATAGCTTACATTAATAATGTAGTTCACGCTTTTTATTAACAGCTTATATATATATATATATATATATATATATATATATATATATATATATAATGCAGATAGTAACTATATATTGTAAGCCTATATGTGCTTAATGAACATAAGTATTGTAAAAGCATAGCATGGTTAAATAAGCATATACAATTATTCCTGTAAGAATGCTATCTACCAAAAGATTTACAATTGTTACAGCACTCCCAATGTTTTTAATCATAGACCTGAAACAATAACCTTAGGTAAACTTTGCAGGGAAGTAGATTTCTCTAACTTAATGCAGGGACCTTGGATGTAGTAAATATGTGGGAGCATTAAGAAAAGTAAAGACTCAAGACTACATTAAATGACCACCCATATGGGGCATCTGATTTAAGGTGGTGCAGTTTTACATAAATGTTTAAGACTTAAGAACACCCTTCAGGTAGTGTACTGTAAAAACAAATTCACTTAGTAATACTTAAAGTCAGTATGTCTAATGGTACACTAATTCATTGAGGATGAACCTGAATTCTAATGTAGAAGCTGTAGGTGTGGATATTTAGCTAAGGAAAAGCTCAAGTTTAGAGTTAGCATCTCCATTCATGTTTTCTTTTATTGTTGTCTATATTGGCTAGTTGTGGTGCAGTCCTAGTGTTCTCACATATATCTCTTATCCTTGTTGAAATTTACAAATGCTACTTGTGTAAAAATCAGCCACATTCATACGTTTCACATTAAATTAGCTAGTAGAGGTGTGGTTTGTGATTACCATAAGCACCTATTACTCTAGATGCAATCTTAAATGTAGGCAAGTATGTCTCTTCATTTATTTCTTAGTCTGCTTTTAAACTATATTGGCTAGAGTATTCTGTTATGGCTTTCCGGACACTCTGCTAATCTGTGGTGAAGATGTAAGTAAGAGCCAAATTATGACTTCGCACTGGTATCCCAGCCCCGATATCGCTCTGCTATTGTGTTCTCTAAACGTACGTGGAAGTTACAGCAAATTGGTCTTATTGTGAAAACAACAATACAGAGACCAGATTTAGTAAGATGCTGTTTAAATAAGCTTCTTACATTTAGAACAGCGTGAGTTAGGGAAACAATAATAGTGTGGAAAACAGCTGTGGCTGAGCACCTAATTGTACAAACTCTATGTGTACCTTAAGGTAGTACCATATCAGATATACTGAATATAGTGGGGTGTCTTACAAAAGGTGGAAATTACAACATGTTCCTTTAAATGATAAAAAGAATTGAAGAGAAAGTGTAATAAAGTACTTCCTAATGGGGTTCTTAGAGGTAGAGCACCGTAGGTTTAGAAGCTATTTAGTTATTCCAAGTTCCTTAAGTGGGGTTGGTCGCTAAGGACTCTCCACGTGAATGGCGCAGTTTGAGAAGCCTAGGTTTAGATTGTTCTTAAAAATGAGATGTGAGATACCCTTTATGCGGCTTCACAGTGCCACGTTAGCAGGATTGTGTATTGGTCAAATTTATGTAAACTACAGCAACCAAATAATATTGCTTTGCTTAAGAAACATAGAAGTCTCTTAGCGTATGCACCAAAAGTTCTACAGAAGCTCACTTTGAAGTATAGTAATGCTACACTGCTAAGGCTAGCACTCTAACACATTGGAGAATAAACATGCACCATTAACATAAAATTCTCTTAGCGTATGCACCAAAAGTTCTACAGAAGCTCACTTTGAATTACAGTAATGCTACACTGCTAAGGCTAGCACTCTAACACAATGGAGAATAAATGTGCATCATTAATGGGAGACACCTAAAAACTACCTCTCAAGGGAGTGTAGTAAAAAGTTAAGTATTCATATATGAATCTACACCAAAAGAAAAATTAAACATATGTTACCATGAAAGCCTCACTTTCTTCTTAAACAGTACATACTACTCAACAATAAGGCAATAGTTCAGTACTTGCATTAGCCAGGACACTGGGCCAGGAACACACAGCAGCTGGGGGCAGTTCTATAAAGGAAATGGCAGCCTAGAACAGCATGTATTTATGGGAAAAGTGGAGGATGTGAGGTAGGAGGGTGGGGGAAGGAGCGATGGGAAAAGTGGAGGATGTGAGATAGGATGGTGGGGGAAGGAGAGATGAGGGCTGAGAACTAGGATGGGCTAGTGCTACTAGAAATTGGATAGGCTGATAGATGTATAGGTAAAATACCAGTGTGTAGAAGTATGATGTGAAGACAGGGGCGGAGTGAAGTAATGATGAGTCAAAGTCTTAGCTAGGTGGGGGAAGGGGAGGCGATGGTATAGGTTAAATAGAGAGAGAGAGAGAGAGAGAGAGAGAGAGAGAGAGAGAAGAGGTAAGGAGCTGAAAAGAACAATCAGTTGAAGCTGGGATTACAGTAGGTAGGGAATAAAGTTAAAAGAGTAGATAACAGAGCTATTTGGAGGGTGTGTGAGAGCTAACCATAAAAATAAATAGATGTTATGGGTTACAGTTTAATAGCAAGTCTGTGGATAAAACAGTATATAGCAGAGGTGTAGTACAGGTCAGGAGAAGGCTTCAAGGCCTGGAAGTGGCAAGTCTGCCACCTGGTGGCCCAAATTAATTTATTGTAAGCAGGATAAAAAAGGAGGGATTTTAGGTTTCTAATGCAAGAAAAGGAGTAGTGGTTCTGAGTGTCTTTAAATGGTGGAAAAACTTAGATTAGACTGGTTACAGAGTGGGGAGGGAGTAAAGCTGCTGGTTTTCCTGGCTATCACTTTATAACCACCTATATCTAATAATAAGTTATAGGCTATACTGGCCATTATAGTTTAGACACATACATTCATGCTCTCTTTACTGAGAAAGTACAGGGATAGGTTGCTCAACTGTGGAGACTGAAGGGAGTTTGGACAGGGTCCTTGTTCTTTAGGTTGTTAGTTTCTGTGTCCTAGAGCAGTGTACTCAGATTGGAGAGATTAGCCAGGACGCTGGGCCAGGAACACACAGCAGCTGGGGGCAGTTCTATAAAGGTGTACAAAACATTGGTGTGGCCCCAAAAGTGGTGTGACTACCCATATACATATATGTGCATCATATACTGTGTTATATTTGTAAAGCATGTCTTTTTTTCTTATGGGTTGATTTGATGAGTCACATGGTACTCCTGTATGCCTCATTGTCACTCTCTCTCTCTCTTATTTTGCTTCATTTACTTTGCTGTTAATGTTGGTGTTGTAATGTGTTTTGCTTCTGCTCTATCTTACTTTTCTCTTACTTCTCTAGGCTGCCAGTACCCTTCACAATAAAGTATAACTGCATTTCTTATTGCCTTCTGTGTTAATTTGTAAAAGCTTTTTATTGTGATGCATACACCTTGAACATTGCTGTTGCTTTTGTTGCTTTACGTTTTCTCGTTTGTCAGTTCTTAGGCATTGCTGCACTGCAGTGACTTTTCCAAGACTGATTGCCATATTATTAATGTTGTTGTTCCATTACCCAGCTGCATGCATGCCTGCGCACTGACATCAGTCTGTTGCACCTGTGTTTGGAATACAGATGCTGTAAAGCTCTAGTGATGCTGAATTCCAACTCATTATGCACATACTTCTTATAAAGTCATTGCTACAAAGTTCCTTTGCATAATGTTTACTATGACTTCACTTGCTTATTGTTACAACGATAACTTATTTGATTATTTCAGATCATCATAAAAAAAAAGTAATATGCTCTGCACTTGTATTGAAATAAATAAAACATGCTGAAAAAATAAATATATTGCATTTTAATTATGGTAATCTCTTATAACATTTATAATGATTCCACTTTGTATGTTGCCGTTACCTCTTTTTCTCTCCCAGCTTTCAGTCCCCCCCCCCTTCTTTAGCATCACTCATCAATATTTTGCATGTTTTTGAAAATCGGTAACTCACATTTTTTTCATTTAAAGAAACCATACAGCCTTAGCCTAGAAACAACACTTTTTCCATCATTTTTTCTTTTTATTACAGAATTAAGTCAGACTGGCTGTATACTTTGAATCATTTCCAAATGTTCAGGCCAATTTAAATATGCTACTTTTAGCATTAGATTTTATTATCACGATTTGGTGAAACTGCAGTATCTGTTATTTCTATTCCAGCATGCAGTTTGACAACAATATAAAGGGTCATCATATGTTATGGTAGATAATTGATTGAAGGGAATGCCAGTGCTGATCTATTGTGCTAATCTAGTAAGGCCAAGAAGAAGATAATGAATAATTAGCAGCTGGTAACTGCTGACATTGATGAATTCACATTGGAATGATGATAAAAAGCCCTGCTTGCATACAGAGTGAATTTCTTGTAGCAGTTCTGATCTGGAGCCTTGGAAATATCAAACAACAAAGCAAACGGATGCATCAAAGGCATATGTACTGGAAATGGTGGCGCAAGCAGAGGCAGAAGAATAATTCTGTGGAATGTCCTAGCCAAACAATACTTTAGCGTGCTCCATGTTTGATTTAGTGCACTCAGCAGCACACATCACTTACTCCACTGAGCTGGATTTCATGATACAAGTAATGCAATGGTGCAATGTCAAGAAGGAAGCATGTAACTTTGGTGAGCCAGATGAAGATGGTATACTGATGTAGGATTAACTTGAAGTAAAACTTATTGTGAGCAGTTCAGGAGGCGAGATCTTCAATAACCATACTTCTCTCAATATATAGCTGTTAGATCACAGGAGTATATAGTTGATTACTACTGAAGATAAAAGAAACGTCTTACAATATTATTTCATTTTTTTATTGAAGTTAATGCACACTGTTTCTTATTTGTTATTGTGATGTGTCAGGACCATTTTTTTAGTAAATGGGTGTCAATAACCAAAGCACTAAATGAAATGTTGTGTGGTATGTACTGTTAACAACAGTGAGTTGTATGTTGAAAAGCTTTATTGTACGGTCTATAAGGACCAAGCTGCAGGTAACAACTGACAGGAATTGCTCAGAGCTATTTGTTTTCATGTATTGAGAAACATCTTTTTTTAATTTTGTTATATTTTTAGTACTAATTTGGTTTCATTTGACCAAATTGAACTAATTTTGGAAAAGTAGCTCAAAGTGTAGCACTGGTATGTATGCGTGTGTGTACCAGTTTTGAATCCAGTGCAGATGTGAAGGAAAAAGGGAAAAGACACATTGCACACTGGGACAAATGCACAAGTCCTGTTGAGGCTATATTATGTGGACAATTTGTGGGGTATAGCTATTGTTATTCATGAAAGGAACAAAGTAAGGCTAAAAACCTGGACAGGATGTTGTGCTGCAGGTTTTGAGAAAGAAAGCTTATCTACAGTAGACAGTGCAAGTAGTAAAGTTAATGGTAAAGAAGTGTATATGTATTATTGTAACTAAATTAAATGTGTATGTTTTAATAGAGGATACTGGGACAGCAGAGGTTACCAGCTAGCTTACTTTAAGAAAAATAAGAGAAATGCAAATATTAAACCATTAAAATGGCACCTCACAGTGCTGAATAAGACTGGAGACAGTGGGTCTGGGAGAAGCCTTTGTTCATTTGCTCAGTAAAAAGAGGGGAAGCCCCATGCACTGCCATAAACATTTAGATGTATATTGTAGCCATCTGTGCTAAATTCCTGTCTCATCTTCAAAGGGAGATATTGTGAGAACCTAGAGTGAGGTGACCAGGTGAGGTCATTCTGCAAGCCATCTTGGATATTATATTTTTCAGGGAGTAATCTCTGACTATAGAGTATTCTGTTTTGGGAAACCTGCAAGTTCATGCAAGTGAATACATTTAACATTTACATATTCAGACTTTATGATTTTTCCTACCCAAAAACTTTGGAAGGCTGTGTTCGGATAACTGACATTTCTGATAATTGATGTTCGGATGTTCAACTCTCTGCTGTAATTGAACTCCTATGGCCTGTAAGCAGTTGTGAATAAATAAGAAGGTGTATTCTCAAGTAGCCACAAAGTAGACATTCAGACTTTCATATCACAATAGTTTTATTTATTTACTTTTGTTAACTTAGTTAGTCAGGGAGAGCAGGCAAGGATGGCAGCAGAGGTTTATGGCAAATTGACAAGGAACCAGTTGGCTGAGATGTGCCAAACCAAAGGACTGGTGCATGCCAACCTGGGTAAACAGGAAATGATTGCAGCCTTAATCACAGTTGCAGCACAGACCAGCAACCAGGAAGGCAACCAGTCTGGCATTGGGGATATACAGCTCTCAGGAACAGGACAGTTCAGCTTTTCCACAGAGGATTTAAAAATCCATCTGGAGTTAAAGAGACTTGAACTGGAGGCCAAGCATTTGGAACTAGAATCAGAGAGATTGCAGCATTTGGAGACTGAAGAAAATGAGAAACCACAGCATTTGGAGGGGAAAGAAAATGAGAGACTGCGGCATTTGAAGGCTGAAGAAAAGGAGAAGTAGCATCAACATAAGAAGGAGATGCTGACTCTTCGCCAGTGTCATGGAGGTCATGGGGAAAGAAATAACTGAACTCCAGAAGCAACAAAGGTCAGTAAATTTCTGTTGCAATTTACAGAAGGTGATAATTTTGATAGTTTTATTCATATATTTGAAAGGGTATGAAAACACTATAATGTTGACCAAGGGCTCTGGGTATGGTTCCTGACCCTTTACTCCATGGTAAAACTGTAACAGCTGTTTCTAAATTGTCTGATACTGATTGCTTAAACTATGCTACAGTAAAAAAAATGTTTATTGGAATGTTTTAAGTTAACACCTGAAGCTTACAGATAAAATGTTTTGTGAGCATAGACGCAAGGCAGATGAAAGTATGTGTTATTATATTGCTGAGTTACACACTTATTTTCATCAGTGTTTGACTGCATGTTAGATTAATGCTTTTTAAGGGCTACTTTGCTTCAGGACATGAAAATCTGGTTAGCAGACAGGGAATGCAACTCAGCAGATGATCTGGGGAAAAAAGGGGATATCTACTTAGCAAGCAGGGCATCACTTCACAGGAAAGGGATACCCAGTGCTGCACATGGATATAAGGGAACCCATGGTAGGCAGCCTAATCTGCCCAACAGATTCCGCCATTAACAGGGGAAGCCACTAGACAGGAAAATGGCCAGGATCAAGGGATAATGTTATAAATGTAACCAGCGAGGTCATGTAGCATATATATGTCCACTGAGGCAAGGTAGGGATCAAAGGGTGGCCAGAAAGTGGGAATAATGGAATGCCAGTAGTATGTTGTCTGGAGACAACAGAGGTATTAAACTACCACCAGAGTTTGCATCCTATCTTGGGGGATGGAAAACAAGCCCCTACCAAGGACAGCCATTGATATAACCATTGTGAAGCCTGCAGTGGTTAAAGAGGAGCAGTACTTCCTTGGGCAGTCCACTCCAAATAGAGCTTTAGGAGGGATCCCATTCCAAATGCCTTTGGCCAGGGTTCACCTTGACTGGGAGGGTGGTAAAGGAAGCAAGCAAGTAGGTGTATTGGAGGATATGCCTGCAGATGTCTTGATAGGGAATGATTTTGATAACACAGTGCCTTGGGTACATGCAGTGACACACAGTCAGGATTGGAGACAGGCACGTGGATCTGGAAGCCTGGAGAGACCCAGACAGACAGCATCCCTGAAGCCAGGATTAGTGATGTGGCTAATTCAAGGAGGGAACTACCCCATAACAGTGAGCCTAAAGATGAGCTATGGCTACTGATAGGTACTGATGTTCCCTTGGAGAGTATAGGTACTGATGTTCCCTTGGACAGGGTGACTGCAAGGGCAGAGATGAGTCATAGTACCCAAGCTGACAGTATGGCACCGCTGTCAGAAGATACCAGACTTCCTGTGGAAGGGCAGCTGGGAAATGTCACAAAGATAGAGTTGAGACAGGCTCAGCTCTCAAACCCTACATTACAAGGTGTGATGCCCCTGCATTGGCCCAGTAATCAAGGAGCCTGAATCCTCACTACTAGCACCAGTGAGGGATGTACACATTTGGAGGATGGCAAGTAGACACACAGTAAAGTACAATTTCTCTTAAGAGAACACAGAGATCACAGACAGTCTGGGACTGGTTTCTCCCTCTTTCTCCAGATACCCAATAAGATTCTCCACTGGAACAGCTATAGGGTTGAGATCTTAGCTGAATGGCCAAGCCAATACCTTCAGCATCCTCTCCTTTCAACCAGTGCTTTGTGTTCCTGCCCAAGTAAAAGACACACACACACTTTGAGATTTGATTTATACATACATACACACACACACACACACACACACACACACACACAAACACACACACACACACACACCTGGGAAAGGCTGGAACAGGTTTACTACCTATGCCCCTTCTGCCCAGACTATCAGGTAGTATCAGCTGCCGCCAGCCACTACTTATCAACTACTTTTAAGGCCCTTACCAAAGGATGCCCAATCTTATATTGCAATGTTACTATTAATCCAAATGGTAAGTGTGACCAAGACTTTCAAGGCTATTTAGGGGTGGCCTGTACAGTGTCACCAAATACATATGCAAGTACTCTAAGAGCTTAAATATCTCTAAACAAACCACAATTAAGAGGTTTAAATATATTTAATAAAAAATAATAAAAGAACAAAACAATACTCAGACAACACAGTTAACTACAGAGTTCAGAATCACTGGAAATATTTTAAAACATCATTGCAGGACAGTTTTAAATAAATAACAGAAAACATCTAAAGTAATATTTACTATATTCCTAACTATCCCTAAAATAAATTATGCCCCAAATAACTTACTTACAGAGCAAGGCAAATGTAGATGAGTGGATGTACTTGCTAGGTCCAAGACAAGATACAAAATGTACAGACTTTCTCTGAGAGAGTTCTTAAATTAATAACACATATTATTGCTGGGTTAGCCTGGATGACTTCACTCTTTGTCACCTGCCTTCAGTTCCCAGGCTAACAGAAACATAACAAAATTTAACATTTCTATGTGAAAAATACATATCTCTCAGATGTTTGCTCAGAACTGGAAATTGTTAAACAATTAAACACTTTTATATCTGAAACCTAGTAATTATTTCTATTTCAAGACAAAATGAAAACATCTAGCTCTAGACATTGTATCTGCTTACTGGAAGATAACACAGTTGTAAAACACTTTACTTTTCAACTTATTTTCATGAAGTTTTGCAAGTTAACTCTGTACGTTTCAGCTTCTACTATTAAACATACATTTGCACAGGTATCTAGTTTATATACATTTCTGTTCTTTTTTCAGTAGTGTACACTGTGGTTACATTTTAGCTCAGATGGTACAGCAGTAGTGTTGTTGCCTCACAGCAAGAGGTTCTCCTGTTTGATTCTCGGCTGGAGTGTCTTCTGTGTGGAGTCTGCATGTCCTCCCCGCGATAGAGTGGCCTCCGAAAGACATGTGTGAATGGATGTGCCTTTGCTGAAGGTTGGGCGTCGGTCTGGTAACTAGGCACCATAGAAATTGACTGCCAATCATTAGTAGACTGGAGTTCCACTCTGGCAACCCCTAACCAGGAAAAGCCAAAAAGACAAACAAACTTTACACACATTTCTGCACCAGTAGTTTAATATACGTATACATAATATATAGTTCTCTTACATTTGTAAGATAAGCATATTAATGATATTAATACTCACAAATGATATGATTATTTACAAAATTCCTGCTAGCTGGGCTGGCAGTGTCACATTTCTCTCCTCCCCAAAACCTCAAGCTAGCTTGAAAAACGTTGCTTGAGAAGGTTGAGCCTATCTGGGAATACCTTACCCCATTCCCTGTCTTCAGAGCCCATCTGTGATGGCATTGCTAACCCCACTGCGATGCTGCACTATGCTGCACTGTCATATCATATACTTGCAACCCAAGGCTCCACCTTAGTAACTTGGCATTTTGCTGTTTGGCTCGATGTAGCCATGTTAAGGGATTGGGGTCTGTAACTACAGTGAATTTCCTTCAGTACAGATAAGGCTGAAGTTTCTGCAGTGCTCACACTATAGCTAGGCATTCCTTTTGTACAGCTGCATAGCATTGTTCCCTGGGTTGGGCCTATGACTGAGATAAATCACTGGTTGCTCTTCTCCCTCTGAAGAAACCTGGCTAAGTACAGTTCCCACCCCATAGTTTGAAGCATCCACCGCACAACAAATTCCTTGCTGTAATCTTGACTGGCTAACACAGGGGGTCCTCCTAAAGCTCCTTTATGCTTCTGAAATCCTTGCTCACATGCTGGGGTCCACACTACCTTATCTGGCCTGTCTTTCCTTGTCAGGTCTGTAAGGGGAGCAGCTATGGTACCATAACTAGGGACACACTTTCTATAGTACCCTGCTGTACCTAAAAATGCCCTCACCTCTCCTGTTCCTGCTAGGATACGATCTACCAGCCGCTGGAAAGTCACTGTGGCATTTTTCATCCCAAAGGATATCTTTCTGAACTCATACAAGTCAAAAGGAGTCACAAAGGCTGACCTCTCTCTAGCACTGGATGTCATTGGAGTTCTAAATACTATAGGATGATTTAAATGTTTGGTCAGCATATATAAATGTGAAGTTAATATTGTATTGTTGTCTGATGAAGTCTGTTTGTTAGAGGATGAAAAACGTGGTGATTCGTTAAGCATTTAATGTTGTATTTTTTGTTTATTAAACAGTTGCTTTTATTCTGGTTGCTGTCCGGTGCTTTGGTTTTCCTCAAACAGTGTGGTTTGTTGGTTATCAATAGTGGTAAGCTACTTAGCCCCAACCAACTGCTCTAAGGCTTCATCTGTCCTAGGCATGGAGTAAGCATCTGACTCTGTGTGACTGTTTAATTTCCAGTAGTCCACACAGAACCTGCTGCTGTCATCCTTCTTTGGTACCAGCATCACTAGGGAGGCCCAAGAACTACTGGAATCCTGAATTACCCCTAATTCCAACATTTTCTGTATCTCCTCCCTCAGAGTTTGTTTGACTCTCTCAGGCACCCTATAAGGGGGCTGCTTAATAGGCCTTTGGGGTCCTGTATCCACATGGTGGTGCACCAGGTGGTTGCACCCTGGTTTCTCAGTGACCATGTCCCCAAACTCCTGTAACACTGCTTGGATTTTTCAAACCTGGGTAGGGGATAGCTGCTGGAAGATTGCTACCTCTTCCACTGAGGTGTTAGTCTGAGCCTCACTGAGGAGTTCAAGTCACCAGATCCCACTCAGACTCCTCCTGCAATCCACTGCAGATACTCTGCAAAAGGGCCTACCTATCACGGTAAGGTTTCATCATGTTAACATAGTACAATTTGTGCCCCTGCCTAGCAGTTCTACCATGTAGTTAACATCAATGACCTTCCTTACTACCTTGTTGGGTCCCTCTCAGGCTACCTGTAGTTTGTGTCTGACAGGAATGAGAACCATTACCTGCTGGCATACAGCATACTGTCTACCTCAAGCATTCCTGTCATACCAGATTTTTTTCTGCTGTTAGGTTTCTGCCAAGTTCTCCTGGACCAAGTTCATGAGTTCCCTGAGCATTGCCCTGAGGTTTAGGATGTATGCCACAACAGACTCCTTGTGGGATTCACACTCACCCTCCCACTCATCTTGAATCAAATGGGTCCCCTCACCCTATGCCCATACAGCAACTCAAAGAGTGAAAAACCTGTGGATCCCTGAGGCACCTCTCAGTAAGCAAACAACAGATAAGGCAAATATTTGTCCCAGTCCCTCTTAAACTGGTCTACAAATACCCGTAGCATTGTCTTAAGTGTAGAGTGTAACCTCTCAACAAGACCATTAATCTGGGGATGGTAGGGGATGGTCTTTAGGTGCTTCACCCCACAGTACTTCCACAGACAAGCCAGCAGGTCTGACTTGAAATTGGCACCTCTGTCAGTCAGTATTTCTTTTGGGAAACCTACCTTGCTGAAAATCTCTAACTAAGCATTTGCTACCTTTTCTGCCTCAGTGGAGGACAGAGCCATTGCCTCAGGGTATCTTGTAGCATAATCTACTACCACTAGGATATACTGTTTCCCTGTGGCAGTTGGGGAGCTCAGAGGCCCCACAATATCCATAGCTACCCTCTGAAATGGCTCCTCGATCACATGCAAAGGCATCAAAGTAGCTTTCAGCTTGTCTCCTGCCTTGCCTACCTTTTCACACTGCTGACAGGTCCTCCAGTACCCTGTTACATCTCTGGAAATCCCAGGCCAGTAAAAGTTCTGCATAATAAGTCTCTTTGTACATTTTATGCCATTAGACCTGCAAAGGGAATATCATGGGCTATGGCTAGAAGTGCCAGATGGTAGGCTCTGGACACTACCAATTGCTGTATTCTCTCACCCTCTAGCCCTCCCTCAGGTGTCCACACTCTATACAGGAACCCTTTGTCCCAGTGTACAGATTCCCCTTCCCTTGAGAATCAGATGCCTCACTAGCTGTCTCCCTCAGGTCTTGTCTTGTAATGTAGGGTCTGAGAGCTGAGCCTGCCTTAACTGTCTCTTTATAACCCTTCCCAGCTCCACTTTCATATGAAGTCTGGTATCTTCTAACAGCGGTGCCTCACTGTCAGCCTAGGTACTACTACTCACTTCTGCCCTTGCAGTCACTCTGTCCAAGTGAGCATCAGTACCCACAAGCAGCTGTGGCTCATCTTCATTCTCACTGCTACAGGGTAGCTCCCTCCTTGTAGTAACCACCTCACCAGTCTCGGCTGCAAGTGTGCGGTCTGTCTGGGTCTTCCCCAGGCTACTAGACCCAAATGCGTGTCTGCAAGCCTGACTGCGTGTAACCGCATGAACACATGGTACTGCATTATCAAAATCATTCCCCAACACACCTACTTGCTTGTTTCCTTTTCCACCCTCCCAGTCAAGGTGTACCCTAGCCAAAATATATGGAATGGGGTCCCTCCTAAAGCTTTGACTGGAGTAGACTGCTCAGGCAAGTAGTGCTCTTCTGTAACCATTGCAAGCTTCACAATGGATAGGTCAGAGGCTTTGTCTCTCTTAGCAGTAGCCTCTTTCCCATCCAGTACGACAGGATATAACCTCTTGCGGTAGCTTGGTACCCTTGTTGTCTTGAGACAACTTACGGTTGGTATTTTGTTATTCCCACTTTCCGGCTCTCCCACTTTTGTTTCGCACCTTGCCTCCATGGACATCTACATGTTACATGGCACCGCTGGTTGCATTTAAAAAATGTAACCCTTGGTCCTGGACATGTACCTGGACTAGTGGTTTCCCCTGCTACTGGTGGACTCTGCTGGGGCAGTCTGGGCTGCCCACTATGAGTTCCCATAGACCCATGAGCAGCACTGTGTGTCCTTTTCCTGTGCAGTGATGCCCTGCTTGCTAGGTATAGTTCTTCCTTTTTCCCCAACTCATTTGCAGTATTGCATTTTCTGTCAGCTAACCAGATTGTCATGTCCTCAGGTAAGTGCTAAGGGCTTTTTCCCTCACCAAAAGGTCTGCCAGCCCTTCAAAAGTGGTGACCTGACATCCACTCACCCACCTATGAAAATAAGTGCTTAGTTCAGCAACATTTTCACACACACTTTCATCTGCATTGCATCTATGCTCACTAAACGTTTTCCTATAAGCTTCAGGTGTTAATTTAAATCATTCTAACAAACACATTTTGACTGTATTATAATTTAAACAATTGTTATCAGACAGTTTAGAAATTGCGGATACTGCTTTACCATGGAGTAAGTGGGTGAGGAATCGTACCCAGAGCACTTGGTCGACATTATACTGTTTACATACTGTCTCAAACATATGAATGTAACTATCACAATTATTCCCCTCTGTAAACTGTGGAAGAAATTTACTGACCTTTGTTGCTTCTGGGGTTCAGTTACTCCCTTTCTCATTACCTCCATGACTTTGGCGAAGAGTCAGCATCACCTTTTCATGTTACCTCTGCCTCTCCTTCTCCTCAGCCTCTAGACATCGCAGTTTCTCATTTTCCTCAGCCTCTAGACATCTTAGTCTCTCTGATGCTTCTATTTCCAAATGCTTGGCCTCCAGCTCAAGTCTCTTTAACTCCAGATGGATTTTTAAGTCCTCTGTGGAAAGGGTGAGCTGTCCATTTTCTGAGAGTTGTACATCACCAAGGCCAGCCTGGTTGTCCTCTTGATCGCTGGTCTGCAATGCAGCTGTGCACAAAGCTACAATAATTTCTGCCCTAGTCAGGTTGGCATTCACCAGTCCTTTAGCCTGGCACATCTCAGCCAACTGGCTCTTTGTCAGCTTGTCATATTCCTCTGCCTCTGCTGACATGCTTGTCTCCTCTCCTTGACTAACTAAGCTAACAAAAGAATAAATAACTATAACAACCGTGATGTGAAACTCTGAATGTTAACTGTATGGCTGACTGAGAGTACAAACACCTTTAGTGACCACTGTACACAGGCTGCAGAAATTCAATATCCACACCACTACAAGCCAAATAATATGTGATGTGGATATCCCACTACTGTCCACCATTTAATATGTGATGCCCCTGAACTGGCCCAGTAATCAAGGAGTCTCATTCCTCACCACTGGCAACAGCTAGGGGAAGTACACACTGGGAGGATGACAAGTACACACACAGTAAAGTACAATTTCCCTTAAGAGCACACAGAGATCCAAGTCAGTCTGGGGCTTTCTTCCTCTGTCTCCAGATTCCCAATAAGACACCCCAGTGGCAAAGCTATAGGGTTCAGATCACAGCTGAGGGGTCAAGCCAAGACCTCCAGAGCACTCTCTGTCCAAGCAGTGCTTTGTGTCCCTGCCCAAGTAACTGGCACACACACACACACACACACACACACACACACACACACACACACACACACACACACACACACACACACACACCTGGGGAAGGCTGGCACAGGTTTAATAGCTATGCCCCTTCTGCCCAGACTATAAAGTAGTTTCCACTGTCACCAATCCATACTTATCAGCTACTATAAGGCCCTTACAAAGGGTGTTCAATCCTACTGTGTAATGTTACTATTAATCCAAATGTTAGTCTGACCAAGACTTGCAAGGCTATTCAGGAATTGCCTGTACCGTGTCACCAAATACATATGCTAGTACTCTAAGAGCTTAAATATGTCTCACAAATGTCAGCCACAAAGAAAGGTTTAAATATATTTAATAATAAATAATAAATAATAAAAGAACAAGACAATACTTGGCCAATCAGCACAGTAACTTCAGAGTTCAAAATCACAGCACATATTTTAAAGAAACATTGCAGGACAGTCTCAAATAAATACAAAAAATATTTAAACTAATCTCTACTATATTCCTATCAATATCTAAAAGAGACTATGCCCTAAGTCTTACTTACAGAGCAAGGCAAGTGCATATGATGGTGATGATGAGTGGATGTTCTTGTTAGGTCCAATACAAAATGCAAAATGCACAGTCTCTCTCTGAAAGAGTTCTTAAATCAATATCAAATATTACTGCTGGATTAGCTTAGATGACATCACTTTCTGTCACCTGACTTCGGTTACCAGGTTAAAACAGAAAATAACAGAATTTAACATCTCTGTGTTAAAAATACATATTTCTCAGAACTGTGCAGCTGCTAGGAAGTCATAAAGCAGTAAAACACTTTTTACATTTTAAACCTAGTAATTACCTCTCTTTCATGACAATACAAAAACTTCTAGCTCTAGACATTGTGCCTGCTACACTGAAACTGAGAGAAAACTTTTATAGCACAATTGTAAAGCAATCTAATTTCAGCTTATTTTCTGTTCTAAGTCAGCAGGGCATGCTGTGGTTACATTTCAGCTCAGTACATGACATACAGTTCTGTATAAATCATATCAATAGTCACAAATGACATAGAATTATTTACAAAATTCCAGATAGTGGGGCTGGCAATATTTCCCTATATCACAAACACTAAGGAAAATAAAGTCAGGGAAAGTTGTCAGATGATGTCACAGCAGATATGATAAAGATGTTGGATGGGTTAGGGTAGAAATACCACCAGATGGTATTCATAGCAGTATGGGGAGAAAGGTTTATCATACATGGCTGGAAAATAAACATTCTGGTGTGTGGGCAGTAACAAACTCCTGTCACACTGCATAGGATCATAGGAGGTTACAGGCTATTGGCCCTGGGGCCCTTACAAGCCTAGCCAAGTGTTTATCCCCAAAAAGAAACCTCAATCAGCAGCTGTCACCCCTGTCAATGATTGACACAGGTGGGTCCTCTGGGCCAAATTTGTGTTTTCCCATTCACTCATCAAGGTTGCACTTGAAGAGGGTCAGCGAGGTATTCTGTTTGACATGTATGGGAAGTGTATTCCAGAGAAGGGTTAGCCTCTGGGAGGCAAACCTGTCTCTCCACCAGGTTTTGTTGATGTTTCATATTAGATTCAGGCCTTTCGAGTGGGTACTGTGTGAGGAGTTAAACTTACAGATATAAAGCATCTCTAGTAGGGCAGGTTCTGAGATTGCCTTGTAGGCAAGACACAGATCACCTTTGAGCAATCTGTATGATATCGAGTAGAGTGACAGCGATTTGAGCCTGTCCATATAAGACAGGTTTTGGAGGCCATGGATTCTCTTTGTAAGGTATTTCTGTGGGCTTTTCAGTTGGTGCAAATGTTTGGAGAGGCACATACCAAACAGGATAATATACTCAATTATTGGTCTAATGAGGGAGGAGTATAGAGAGGTAATAACTTTTTCTTTATGGATGAAATCCCTTTATTTATGAGATGAACAAAGTAAAAGGCTGTTCTGACCACCACCGCTATATGATGAGATTGTTATCAACCTGAATGCCCAGGTCTCTCACCACAGGTTGCGTGTTGCCATTGATGTGGTAATCAGTAGGGGCCATATTTTTGCTGAATGGTATAATGATACATATTTTTGCATTTAGCTTGAGGCCATGACTTTGGCACCAGTCATTAGTTGCTGTGAGACCCTCTTGCAGTATGTTAACATCATTTGGGGAGTCAATGACAGCACCCAAATTACAGTCATCCACAAATTTGGTCAGCCACAGGCCTTTTGTCTTTGCCTGGACCTCTGAGAAGTAGATGCTAAACAGCATCCCAGAACAGATCCCTGGGGGAACTCCACTAGTGACAGGTCTGCTATCAGAGGTGGAGGCACCTATTTTCCCCTTGAGCGCCCATGATAGTGATCAATAGGGTGACTGATAAATGAATATGCAGAGTAGTATGAGGTATTTATTTATTTATTTTATTTATTTACATTTGTTGACTGGGAGTGTCCGACTGGATGTAGGTCCATTTTCAGTGGAGGCCCGGGGAGAAAAGCTCCACAGTTAAAATATACAGTAGTTACATTGTATTACATAGTGATTAACAATTTAACATAGCAATCACTTACAACATATTTACAGATGAAGAACATAGTACATCAGTAGACAACTAGAATCTTTACCTGTGAAGACGTTCCTGCTGTATAATAAGTACTAGGCTTATGAGCATCTGAGCTTGCTATAATCAAGGTAGTTAGTGGAGTGGAAAGAAAGGTAGTGGTCGGATGGGGTGGGTGATATTAGAGTGGGAGTTGCAAGGGCATAGCCAGCATGTTTTTAGGAGTGCTTTTAGTAAAGTTCTGAATTGGGTGCATGATGGTATGGAGGTAATTGTGGAATAGGAGGGAGTTCCATAATTTGGCTATGGTGCAAGAGAATAGTGCTTCACCAGCAGAGTTATTGACTTTAGTGATCTGCAAGTGGTTTTTGTTGCTGGATCTTAGTGGTCTGGTGGTGCGATAGGGTTGGAGTAGACTCTGGAGGGATGGGACATTTAGTGGATGGTTTACTAGTTTGGGGGTGAGTGAGAGTTGATACCATTGAAGGAGGTGAGGGAGTTCAAGCTAGCCCAGTTCAGCAAATGAGAGGCAGTGGTGACTACGGTAGGATGCCCCTGTGGCGAATTTGGCGATTTTGTTGTAGCAGGTCTCTAACCTGTTTAGATCGCATTGCCTTAGGTTGGTATATATTGGAGAGGCATAAAGTAGGATGGAGATAAGGTGGGAATTTGCTATTGAAATCTTTGCTGCCTTGGTGAAAAGTTGCTTATTTCTGTATAACACTCCTATTTTTTTGTGGACTTTTTTATGTAAGTAAGTTGGAAAATATGCAGTTTGGATTCAGATTCCCACAAATGACCTGATGTTTGCAGTGAGACAGATAGTTGAGAAGATTCTAGAGACAAGGTAAGAGTCTAACTGGGCATTCCTAGACTTGGAGAAAGCATATGACAAGGTCCCAAGAAAACTGGTTTGGACAGTCCTATAATAATTCAAAGTAACAGGAACATTGATCAAACTAGTGTAGGTTATGCACAAGGGCCTATCAACATAAATAAAAACAGGGTTCAGACTCACAGAGGAGTTTTCAGAAAGACTGGGTATGCATCACGGTTTAACTCTGAGTCCAGTGCTGTTCATATTGGTGATGGACTACAAGAACAATGACATTAGAGGGAATAGACCAACAAAGCTGTTGTAAGCAGACGATGTGGTATTGCAAGTAAAATCTGAACAACAGTAGTACAGCTAGGGCAGGGTAAGAGAGGCAACTGCCCTGGATGCAAAATGTTACGAGGCACATCAGCCATCCATCATCCTGATTGCTATTTAGTGCAATACGTTTTTAAAAGCAGGTATTTTACATTTGTAGTCAAACCTAAGTGCAGAAAAAAAAATGGACAGGAATTGAATAATTTATGTAATGTTGCTTAGATTATATGATATATAGCAATACATGTTAAGTATAATGTTTGTAAATGTGAACTTGTTAATGCAGTTTGATTACTTTTATATAAATGTAAATTTGCCTATGTCACAAGTGATAATTCAATAAATGTGTTAAAAAATTTGTGCTGTACAGCCCTGTGATTGGTCTAAACTGTTGCGGCTACTTGCTACATTGTAGCCAGCAGTCTGTTATAGTTTAAAAGAGATTTTTTCCCCTTAATAATAAACCCTGAGTGCCTTAGCTCTCCATGCAAGCATATAGTACAAACTGTAGCAACTGTTTGCTACATTTGTAGCAAGGAGTTTGCTACAGTTTAAATTTTTTTTTATCTTTGCTAAAGAAAGTGTTGAAAAGAAGGGCTAGGGCCAGGACAAAGAAATGGGACCCGAATGGCTGGGGTGGGGGAAGGTCGGTGTTGTGCATCTGGCCACCTGGTTGGTTTGCCAGTAGAAGGAACATACTTTTTTTGCTCTTCACCTGAAGATCAGTGGGGGTACATGGATTGGGTACTATGGGTACACATTGGGTACTGTGGCACTGTCTGCAGGAAGTATCCTGCAAGTTTTGTATAAGTCCCTGAAGAGCTGAGGAGGTGGGTTGCTACTTTGTGGGACTGGCACAGGACCCAGGTTGAGCCAGCTATAGTTCTGCTGAATAAGAACTTCAGCAAATAATGAGGAAAAGAACTGCAAAACTGAAGGCACACAGGATGAAACTAAGTAGAAATAAAATAGTTGACATGGTAGCAAATTGGAGAAATCAGAAAAAGCTGAAAACTGAGGTAGAAGGGAAAAAAGTGGAACAGATTAGTAATTCAATTAAATTCAAATATCTGACAGGTGGCTAAGGAGAGTGGATGTCTGTGTGAGGAGGTCAAAGCTGGACTCAGAAGAGCTGCAGCCAACTGGCACAAAGCATCAGGGGTAGTGCATACATGACAGAAGAATGCCAAAAAAGCTGAAATGTAAGGTGTACAAAACAGTGGTCAACCAGTACTGATGTGTGATACAGAATCCTGGGCAGAGAAGGTGAAGCATTTGAGGAGCCAAACCAAAGCAGTTGAGGAAGCTAGAGAAGATCCATATGAAGTGCCCAACATGGGTGGTAGAATGAACACTGTGGCAAAATTAAATGAGGGTATCAGAGCTGAAACCCAAGAAGCACCATTTATAGAGAAGGTCAAAGAGAAGAGATTACAGTGGTTCAGGCACATGTGCAGGAGAGCAAAAGACAATCTGGTGAAGATGATTTGGGAGCGATGGGTAGAAATCAAGAGGAAATGAGGGTGTCCAGCCAAGAGATGAATGGATTATTTGAGAAGTGACTTGTGGCAGTCATGTATAACTGTCCAACAAGGTAGGATCATGACATTGAAATGAAAGAGATGATGACAGTTCGCACAAAATCCTGGCCTCAAGTAGAAAATGAGAAAATGAGGGATGATAATGGTGATGATGATGACATATTCAAAAGAATAAGCAATTTGGAATTCTTTCCTGGCATAGTTTAGTGGCTGTAAGCATCAAGGCTTTTTGAGAGAAAGGATAACGTTAAGCAATGGGCAGCAACAATTTCTAACAAAATCAGTGCCTTTATGCAAAATCCAGAACAATTAAGAATTATGTGGACATAAGGAACATATCTGACTTCATTACTCTTGATTTTTCTAAAATATAAAAATGATGCAATGGGTTGTTCATTTCTGTGTTCAAAACATTACACATTCATTATGCAAGAATGTCTGTTTATTTATCTCTTTTCACAAATGTTAGCTAGCGCCTGTTTTCATAAAATGTGCAGCGGATTTTGGCATAAGCATACATAATATTGGCAAACATTCACAGCAGTGACTGAGTTTCATAATTGTGATGCAGATGTTTTTAAGCGATATGCCAGCTTTGGAAGAGGGCCAGCTTTTAGTTACGGACTGATTTGATTATCGTGTGCGTGCTATTTTAAATGAGTCAGTAGGCAACATATTTATGTACGTGTATGCACCTACAGTACAAATGTATACCACTGTATCCGTCATGTGTTTCTGTGTATGTGTTGACAGTTTGCAGATGTTTATATAGGTGTATCTTCCTACACATGTTTGTCAGGTATGTTTGGGTGGCTGCTGGTACACATGGCGTTTGAGTGACATTTATAAGAAATGGCAGATTTAGGTTACTATTTCATCTTTTGCAGCTGGTGTAGTGAGGGGCCCTGCTCAGATGATAATAACTGTTGGGGGAGGCTGGGTTACACAGCAGACAGTTATGAAGCTAATGCACTTTGCTTTCATGGTTATTCAGAGCATGCATCATTTTTCTCATATTATGACAGTGGATGAAAGCTTGCATTTGGTGCAGTACATATGGATTTTCTTTTGTGCACTCAGCTGTTGTCAGGAGGTGATGAATTAGTTTCTGGAATGTTCTCATGGCTTAGATCAGAGAACACCTTGACATAAAGAATCCGATAACCTCAGAGAACAGTAATCCCTTAAATGAGGGACATTTTTTTCACTGACCATGCTTCTGATTCACTTGTTTTATGTTTCTGGTATACAGGTTCAGAATAAATACAATAAGTAATGGGGGAAAAAAATCTTATGCCACTGTAATATTGCTTACAGCTGTTTGTGGATGAGAGTATTTTCTATTTCTGTATGGAATTATAGAAGACAGATGAAATACCTGTTTTTCTGTGCCTTGTGATTCTTCTCCATCATGAATAAGTCAGAATCTTTGTTAGATCCATTTTTTTTAAATTTTTTTAACATCTACATTCATTCTAATATCTTTGGATATTGTTTTGAATGTAACATTAAAGAAATTCCTAAGCTGAGTTTTAGTTTTTGAAAGTCATCTCTCTTCTGTTCTCTAAAAGGATGTGGCCATTAAGATTGCTTTGTTTACAAACATGCATGAGGAAACAGGATGAGAGCGCCATCTGCTGTCAAATACAGGCACAGTGTGACTCATAATGTCTTTCATCTGGAATCTGAAGGCAAAGGGAGAAGGTGCTAAAATATGACAGGAATAATAGGACGGACAGAGCGGTGGAATGTTTCTCCACACTACTTTTGCTTGACAGTGTATTTTATAACATTGAAGAAGGCATGTCCTCTGTTCATCTCTTCGGTGGAGAGGTATTCCTCACCTGTAAAGAGAATAGTGAGTAGGCAAGGGAGCCTGCATGGAGCACCACCCCAACCCCGCCCCCTTCAAAGTACCACCCCCAACCCCACCCCCCCTTCAACCCCTCCCCTCTAACACACACAGCCATTCCAGTATCTCATTACTTGGCTATTTCTCCCCAGCTGCCATAAACACTGTTCAAAACTCTCGGTGTGCATACTGTTTTATGCTTTACTTCTACAATGATTACAGAGATTTAGTTTTAATTTACAACTTTTATTTCAAATTTTAGGGCCTCAGGGCCAATAGCCTAGTAACCTCCTATTTTATAGCACACACACTGATAGACATTTGCTAAACTTAAAGCAATAGTCTTACAATGAAAACAGACTTAGCATTAAAACTTCTCTACATTTGAAACTCACATTCACTGAAACAGCATTGAAACCCACATTCAAAGAAAATGCATCTGACCAGTGGCAGGTTAAGTTTACCTTTGGACAGTTTTCAAATCATAGGCCCCTTGCACACATTTCAGAACCATGCACAACTGCTTTTTTGATTCACCTTCCTGATTGTATTAATTATAATATATAATAATTTAATTATATCCCTTGTTAATACAGCACCACTTAGAGTGTGTTTTATAGTTTTCAACATTTTTTCCAGTAAGCAATGAAACAAAACATATGAAACAAAAATGACAAATAGCCCAATTCAGAACATTTCAACCATAAAAGGCCATTTAAACGTCTGTCATTACAATCCACCAATATCAGTCAATATGCACAATCTCTGCAGAAGTAAAAGTCATCTGAATAATTTTACATTAAAGAGATCTGAAATGAATGGAGAGGTTGTTGCTAGAAAACAGCTTTATATTTCAGTGTTTCATCTACAAATTCAGTGCCTGCTGGCTGCCCTTAAACAATAAATTGCCTATGTTACATTTAAAAAAATGCTAAGCTTGTATATTACAATAGGAATAAGTGGCAAGTGGAAACACAGGTTCATAGTTACTAGACATCTCATCCAAAGGAGGACATGCTCAGGACTGCAACACTCCACCCCCTTAAAATACAAATCTACATGCGGTGGGAGTAGAACCTACAGCCCTCTACATCAAGATGTAAGGATGCTACCTGCTGCGCTACTAAGACTGTTTTGAAATTCTACACCACAATAGTGATACCATTTGCTAAACAAAACAGTTGCACATTTTAAGCAGACTTAGCATGAGCAGCAGTGAACTTCTCTTCCCTTGAAGCTCACAGTTCCTTGAAAATGCACTTGAAAATAAATTCCACCTGCTAGCTCTAACTAGGGCATTTCTCTTTCTCTCTCTCTCTGACTCTGTCTGTCTCTCTCTCACACACACATACACCTCACCTTCTTAGTGCAAGAAATCTGGGTAAAGCCTAAAATAAATAGGGACAGATTATAAATATTGCTTTCATGAACGTATAAAATTGCTAGACTAACAGGATTTGTGTTGGTATGCAATGTCTAAAACTATTTAGCAACTTCAATCCTTTTTAGGAGGAATATGGGGCAAAAATCTGGACATTCTGCAAAAACCTGGACAGCTGAGGGGTATGCTACCTCCCCTTTACACACACACACACACACACACACACACACACACACACACACACAGGCCCCAATCTAGGGACACATTTAGAAAGTTGCTAGAATAACAGGATTTGTGTTACAATATATTTTCTGAAGGATATCAAGTCTGAAACTCAAATGCTTGTCATTTATTTATTAACTTTAATCCTTAGTTCATCCCAGTGATTTGTCAAAAACAAAATTTTTATGAGGAACACTAAAAATATAATGCAAAAATCTGGACATTCTGTGAAAATCTGTACAGTTAATAGGTATGACACACACATGTATCCACTACCTCCTTGGAAAGTGGATAGAACAATGGTTTGCATTAGTATGCATTTTCTTTTTTTTAAAACAAGTTTATTAGTTTTAACATACAAAATAAATATTATAACAATCTTATACAAGCAGTTAACATATAAACAATTATAACATTTGATAAAGCAACTAAAGTATTTACAAAGACATTCACTGTAAATCAAATCAATTAATTAAACTGTAACATCTTACTAATGAAACTAAGACTGTTTTAACAAGTTTTGTAAGGTATCCCATATATTATAGTAAGATGTTTTCCTAATGGTTCTTGACTTTATTGTCATTAGTTCCATATGACACACTTCAATCATAACATTTTTAAATTCATTAAATGAAGGAGGAGTATCTGAAATCCAGTTTCTGGTTATTATTTTTCTAGCCACAGCTAGAATTGACCATAATAAAGGAAGTTTAACTTTTTAACACATTTAGGAACAGGGGTGTTAAATAATATAAGTGATTTAGAGACTGTGAAATTATCTGTGAAAAGAGCCTGCAAAAAATCATTGATTAACATCCAATATTCCTTCAGTTTTATACAATCGTAAAACATATGTGCCCAATCAGCATTTATTTCTACAGTACATCTCTTACATATGTTGTCTTTATTGTTTATTTTATTCATCATTAAGGGTGTATAGAAAGATCTATGTAAAAATTTCCAGGTAAAAAGTCTCCAATTAATAGAAGAAGTAGTTTTGTAAGCAGATTCCAATATATATTGTTTATCTTGTTGTTTTGGAGATTCTCCATTAATGGAAATGAAATAATTCCAGTAATTATCTGAACTATAATAGGTTTCATCTTTAATAATTTTATGTATGTGTGAGAGCTTACCTTTATCAGAAACTCAATGTTGTAAATTTAATATCAAGTAGTCAATCAGAATTGGGACAGATTATTTAACTGTTAAAGACATTAAATCAAGTTTATTAATAAGATGTTGTCTAAGAGTCTGAATCTTTAACCAACATGTTTCTCTCAAATCAAATTCTTGCTTTAAGTCTAAATTTTTTACTTTATTGTCAGACAGCATCTGATATCAATACTTTAAATTATTCTCTGTGACTAGAAGAGTTCTTTCAGAGGTGGATGATAAAAGAATACCTTGTGTATACATTATAGGAAATAAGATAAATTTCCATTCTTTATACTTAGGATGTATATATATAAAATTACGATATCTAATAATAATATTTAATGGGTAACTAGCTATATATTTTGGTGTAATAGATGAGGTACAAAACTATTTTAGTAGCCATAACATGGGATTGTTTATAATAGTATTTTTGTGAGTTAACGATATTTTTGTGAAGTGCATGCTAATTAATTCCCAGTATTCCTTCCATTTTGCAACATATGACTGATCTATTAGCAATGTTATAGCTTTTATAATTGAAGAGATAGCATATAAATTAAAGTCTGGAAATTATATGCCCCCTTGAGACCAACTATTAGTATGTTTCTTTAATGCAATCCTAGGTCTATTAGGTGCCCATAAGAAATTTAACATTTGTGAATTTAATTTCTTAATTATTATTTTTGTAGGTGGGAGTATTATTGATTGTATTATGTATAATATCTTTGGGAATATTATCATTTTAATAATTGTGAGTCTTTCTTCCATGGTAAAAAACATATTCCCCGGGATTCATGAACCTTGCGCCAGGCGCCCGCATAGCGTTGGCGTTATAACGCCAAATATGGCTGCTGAGCGATTCAGGTATGAATCAATTCCACGTGCACTACCGGCGTGCGCCGGACCTGCTCCGCCCCCCCGCGTAGGTATGCAAAACACACTGTGTGCGGTATTGCACCATGCAAATGAAGGGAAATAGCGATCCACGAAGTGGCGCAGGCGTAGCGTAAGGGCACGGCAATGTAAACCAAAAAAAACGGTTTACATTTACCCAAACATGACCGAGGAGTAACAGAAGGCTGTCAAAGTCAGGTATCATACAGGTGCAATATGCCAATGGGGAAAGGCACTGAGAATGTCCAAAGAAAACATGCACAAAATGTAAAAAATGACATAAATGGTATGTACGTAGAAAGCACAGCAGAACCCCCGGATATGTGCACAGAAGTTGCAAAGCAATGAAATAATATGACAATGTCCTAAAAGAGCAGTATAACACACATCAGCTGCACAGCCACCACACACCATAGTATGTATGTAAAGCTTCAACCCCAGCGCAATGGTTGTCAAGGAGTGGCGGCAGTGTTCGGCGCTGTAACCATGTATTAGCAGTCAATGCCATGCAAATGAGGCAGATAATAGTGAATCGCAAAAACGGCGCCGGCGTAAGGATGGAGCAAACGGCGTAGCGGTAGTACACCGAGGAGTGGCCTACACGGGATACATGTCAATCGCAGAGGGGTGTGCCACTGTAGGAGGAAGCACATTGGAGGCCAGCAAACATGGGCTGTACAATGCACATCACAGCAGCAGGACCGGCGTGTGAGGAAATAGATGCGCTGAGAGTACATAATGCGCGCACAGATGCATGTGCACGAGGATGACTACGTTCCCCAAGCCAGTCATGTGACGGCCTCCCCGTCAACAAACACGGATATAGGAAGGTAATGCGGAGAATATGAGGAAATGCGGAAGCAGTGTAATCGGAGCCGTAATGAGCAATCAACACCAATCAATCCAGGAAGGGCAAATGGCGGCAGCTGACAACTCTGCATGCAGACTCCTGCAAAACGGGAAAGGGGAGGCATAGGAATGCAATGATAGTAGGGGATGTAGTTGAAATGCAAAGAGCAAAGAACCGAAATAGCACAGGTAAGTACAGAGGTAGGATAACGGCGGCGGCAGACAAAGTGCAACAGATGCCATGTGCCTGCAGGATGCACTGCAGGCAATAGTAGGTGCAACGTGCAGAAACAGTAAGGTAAGATGCAAAGCCAAGCCAATGCAGGCAAGGGCAATGTAACAGCAAAGGCAACAGCGTTGCAGTTGCAACGGTAAAACACGGAAGATAATCCACAGATACGGTCGCACAGACACACCCAATGACATCACCGGGTGTACAGCACAACAGTATAAAGTGTGAATGCACATAACACACAGCGCGATTTCCCAAACGCCGCACCGTAGGGTGTAAACAGACGGGGAACTTTTAATATGTATATGTTGGGTGCCGCCGTGGCCATGATGCATCGGTATGTGTCAGAGACAGACGGAGTTGCGGAGGACGGTGCCGACAACTACCGTAGGCCTCACAGGAGAAGGAGAGTGTTCAGACCAAGGGTGACCTACCAGGGGCTGCAAGACTTGGAGATAGTAGAGCGCTACAGGGTGGACAGGGACACGTTACAGCAAATAGTGGAGCTGTGCCGGCCACGCCTGAGAACAAGAGACAACAGAGGGGAGCCCATCCCAGTGGACACAAAGGTATGTGTGAGCTTGCGAATACTGGCTACAGGTACCTTTCAAAGGCCAACCAGGGATATAATGGGCATCTCACAGGCATCAGCATCCAGGGTACTACACCAGTTCCTGGATGCCATGTTACGACATACCCATGAGTATATAAACTTCCCCAGATCTCAGGAGGAGTTGGCTAGCAATATGCGCCGCTTCCACCGTGTGGCACAATACCCAGAGGTACTGGGTGCGATAGACTGTACGCACATAGAAATCAAGTCACCACCCGGGGAGCAGGGTAGACGCTACATAAACCGCAAGGGATACCCCTCCATCAATTGCCAGGTCGTGTGCAATGCGCAGGGCATTATCATGGATGTGTGTGCTGGCAGCCCTGGAAGCTACCACGACTCCCATATCTGGCATGCCTCACAGCTGTATCAGGTATTCGCCAGGGGGGACATCACACAAGGTCACCTTGTGGGTGATGCTGGCTACGCACTGGAGCCGTGGTTGATGACACCCATCAGAAATGCACACACACACATGCAAGAACGCCATAATGAGGCACACGCACAAACTAGAATAATCATAGAGCGTGTGTTTAGGATGTTGAAATCACGGTTCCGGTGCTTGGATACATCCGGTGGAGCCTTGCAGTACTCTCCAGGCACATGTGCCCACATATTCATAGTATGTTGTATGCTACACAATATGATTCTGCGGAAACAGCTGCTGCAGGGACATAATGCTGGAGGGCCACCAAGCCCGCCACAACTGCCAAGGCAAGCACAGGCACAGGGTGTTCAGCGCCATGAACACACTGTGCCAGCCCCAGTAGGTAGACGGAGGCGTACCCAATATGCCTACGCCCTGGCAAAGAGGGAATGCATAGCACATACTTTGACAGTGTAGGCCCCATGGACTGACACCTCCTTACCTGCACACACAGTAAAATGGACGCCACACAAACATGTCCACCCGTAATGTGTACCATATGTGCGGACCTATGTGTGAGTCCAACAAAGGCACCACCCAAACACTGCGCACCCAATAGCCAGCAGAGCATGGAACACCAACACCTCGACCGCACGCCGGCTCTACAGCAGACGGCGTAGCCGTATGCTGCCACAAGTCGACTACATATGTACTTATGTGCATACACAGATATGGAAATAGATATCAGTACACACGTAGAAATATATGTACACATACACAGATATAAAGTACAACAGGTTAATATGGAACCCAGGGATGCAAGTCGACAGATAAGTAAGACGTGATATCTCCACATAGTAAACAGAGTGAACGACAACCCGATCATCCGGGAGGGTGGCCAGAGCAGGGAACGCCAGCCATGGAAATGTCAACCTGCATCAATGTATATCCGCGGGTCGGGATGATCACCAGGCCACGGTACAGTAACGGGATATGTGCGTGTCATATCCATAGGATATGACTGCGGAGGTACACACGGCCGCCGGCGATGCGGCCAACGTAGGTATTGTGTTCAACCATCGGTGCGAAAGCGGCAATCATACCTGTCAAGTGTACGTCATTATGAGGAACGTACCTCATCTGGGGTCTAAAATAGTTCATGTTCCGCGAAGTACCTCAAAGTTCCACATTGAAATAGTCTGTCACACAGTCATTGTTAGGAATATATTTAAATGAAACCTGGTAAATAGAAATTAATCATATGAATTCATCAAAGGTTCTTCCTTGTAAGTAAATCAGCATATTTCAACCATCCTATGACCCTCTTAGCTGAAGTTGTTAGTAAGCCATTAGTATGTGTTCCACATTTTGCCCATTTGTTACACATTATGAAGGTGTGTGTTCCTCATTTTGGAAATGGAAGGTTGAGAGCTACGGCGGGAATATGTGTATGTGTGAGGTGAGTATGCTGTGTGTTCCGCTGCGTGTGTGTAATGTGTGTGCCACTGTAAAATGTGTATGTAGGTGACATGTCACAGGTGGAGTGGAATAGCATGCGTAGGCATACAGTACAGGAACCATAGGCGTATGTATAGCAGTGCCTACAAAGCAGTATTGACAGCCCCTCAGTGGCCAGGCACGTGGCGACGTAAAACGATGCTAAGCGGAAATGTCCCAGAATGTACCACAGGACCATAGCCAACAGGAGACGCAAAGGACGCATGTACAAACTATGACCGCATGTATGGCGGCCATATGGTAGACTCAACAAGACATGTCGGCAACGTTACACAGCATCAGGCATTTACGGCGAAGATACGCTTGTGTTATCCCGGCACCGATCGTGGCCACGTACCGACACGTAAATACCGCAGTGTGTTCCACGACTGTTAAGTAAGCAAGTGCCACACGAATAGGAGGCAACCGGTAGCATACAGGCCGTTCCAAGTACAGGACCACAATCACCGTAACTATCAGTGACAAAATGCCAATGGATAGTAGGCACGTACGAACATCCGCAGATATATAACCGATGTGAAGGAGGAATACGTGCAGGAAGCACACATGCAGGCGATACTGACACCACACGACATCAACAAAACAAACACTCCCAGAACAACAGACAGGTAACCTGCAGCTCCCCAAGCAGGGATGGAGCACACACACAAGCATATCGTGTATGTATAAATGCAAGACCCACACCCCGTACCCGTCACCCACATCCGCAGATATACCCCATCGCACATATCAAAGGGATACCAGCCGAAACCGTAGCAAAAACATACAGGCAGTCAATGACAGCGGCATACCCGCAACAAGCCGCGTGGGAAACACTAGCAGCAGCCGATGCTTCCCTGCATCCATTGTGTACAGGAATATAACAGCTATGTTACACATCTAAATGCACAACGCCATCGACAGACGCCGCCAGGACACGGACACCCACATGTCGAACAAAATATCATACCCAACACACACAATCCACGGCTAACAACACAGCGATATGTACCTGACACCACACATAGCGGATGCAGTCACACAAACATGATACAATACATACCATCCCCACGAAGGTAGTGCAAACAACCAACGGCCACACGAGGAATCAACCATGGCCTAGTTTCGCGCGTAACGTACGAATGGAGGAGGATCACCGGTGATATGCGCATAAGTACACACCGAGGAACAGCTATTGGCGTGATGAACCCACATGCCTCAGGTGACGACGAATAAAAGGAAGACTCCCTGGATATTCAAACCGTATGTTCATACCGAACACAAACCGAATATAAAGCAAGCAAGAGGAAGATATTTACGCATACAGAAGCAAAGGCCGGAAAGGTATGTTGAACCCACGATATGTACTGGTGTGTAACGCATGATACGTATGACGAATCTGCACTGTATGTGAACGATGTGTGTAGGTAAAGATACCTGTCCATCAGGCAGACAGTGGTGAAAGGTGGTTATGTAATGCTAAGCCGCGGAGCATACCAACGTCTGTGGACAACGTGTGCACAGCAGTGGGACAACATGTACACAGCCGGGATAACCCAAGGTCCCCAATAGGGATTTCAAACACAGAACAATGACACCACCCACGCTGATGCTGTCAGTGGATATCGAACAATGAAGTGCCACAGCAGGGGATAGGACATGTATGTATAGTGTCACAGCACACATGTGCATGGGCATATACCGTCGATGCCATACGGAATGTGCGCACGACGTGCACGTATCCCTCGCAGTAGGGGTGACGATGTCAATAATGTGTAATGCAAAGCTGTCATGATGGATATGTTCAGAAATCATAGACAGTATCACAGGCATAGCATGCATGATGGAGGGATGGACTAATGTTATGTACATAAACAGGATATGTATGGCCTGCACATATGGGACAGAGTAGTAGCAGAATAGGTACCCGAAATGGAGTGAACAGCAAGTAACCATGTGCAAACGTTCCGTAGCAGGTGCAATGTGTGCAACAATGATGTCTGGCAGGGCCGTGTGTAAACATATGTGCAATGTACACAGTAGTGTCAACCCCCCCCCATGGTAGTGTCCACTGAACGGCAGAGGTGGATGTCAACTGTATGTTTATACAGTACTTCCGCTGTGGTGGTAGCATGGGTCTGTGTCACCCTACCAGTAAGGGAGCTATCACATGAGTAGTGACACAGTGTGTCCCTGTAGGATGTGCACAGGACCTATGTCCCACAGCACGGTGTGTGTCCAGTCTGTGGAGGTCACACAGACGCCCAGGCTGAGCAAGGTGGCATGTGTGCACACATGCAGGAGTGGCCCTCCCACACTGCCCACTGCAAACGCCATGTAGGAGTACTACATGCATCGGTAATGTGGAGAACATGGCCCATGGCAGAGTAGAGGACACCCCTGTGTTAGTGGTATGCAGGTGAGCACAGATGTGTTTCACGACTGTCATTTGCATATGTAAACAGTCTGAGCCGGGCAGACATCACGGCATGACTATACTGAGACATGTAAAGGTGTATCCATTGTGTAAGGTACACCACATATGTGGTATTGTAACACTGCCCGCGTGTACATGTGTGTATGGCACAGGTAAAAGGGCAACCAATGTATCAGCCACACATACGGTCCAGAAATGCGTGGCCCTGCACATGTGTACCCACGCCATAGTGGAATATGGCAACCACAGCACCATGTGGGGCATGTGTGTGTACATCAACCATGTACAATGTGATATGCATGTAGAGGGACAGTATCCATGTGATACACAGTGCATGACTGTCACTATGCAAAGGTGATGTGTATGCACTATGTGTGATGTAACTGATGCAATGATATCCACATGATATATCTGCCACACTGACACCTGTATGGTTGTTAGCAATATGACTAGGATGAGCTAGAATGCTGCCAGGTATGTAGATGTGGTATATGTAGGCATGGACAATACTCTGTGACAGCATGTAGTGTATGTAAGTAAATAGTGAGCATGAGGGGCCACATGACTGAGGACTGTGCAATGTCACATGTACCTGACTTGTTGTAGTTAGCATGATATGCCTGCACCACTGTGTGACCTGTACAGGAGGCACATGGCCTAACATCCTGAGACATGGGGTACGATGTGATGCTGGATGCGTACATTGGCAATACCATAAAGTGGAATGGCGCTGAAGGGCAAAGAGCGGATAATGCCTGATTTGATACCATCTGTACCACACCAACCACCCATGCAATGGTATGACAGGTGGCCAGTATGTGGATGTGGTGTGCTGTGGCACACAGAAGCCCAACAAGGGTGCCAGTAAAGGCATGGAGGTCGTCAATGAGTGTGTGAAGCATGTATGTGAGGATGTGGCCCAGTGCCATACTGAATGGCCCAGTCATGGGTGTACAAATGCAGCCCAATACGTGCAATGCAGTACCACCCATGTGTAGTGTGTTAGATGTGGTAATGTGGTGGTCAGGGTACACAACGTACATGAACGGGCTAGTAGTCAATGCAGTGTGCTGCTGCAGAGACATGTAACAGCCAGGTTGGCGGGATACAACTACTACGGAGATTGGAGGTGACATTGGGACCTTGTTCTAGGACATAATGTGTGCATGGCAGTACTATGTATGTGTCCACAGGGTTAACACAATGTCCAGCCATGGATTGGAACCCTGTAGTGAGTGATACTGTGTATTGTTGGTAGGTACCCCATTGGCAGGCACGATGCCAGCAACATCTGAGTCGGCAATGCCTGCATGAGTGTTGTATGCTGCATTGAATGTGGATGTAGCCAAACAGCAGAGACATACCACCACACTGCGTGAGGGCCCACACTGCAATCCATGGCAGTCATGTGTAGGTAGCTATCTGTGGAGTATGTGATGCACCATGACGACACACCATGACTGTCAAGTGACACACCACACACATGTGAAAGTAAGTACCATGCAACAGCCTGCACTTGTGCCCATACAGCACATGTGCATGGAACAGGCATACCACTGTGGCGTCTGTGAAAAGGCCAGTACCACCATGTCCCTGTGTGGAATAGCATGGTCCCTACCACTGCGTAAATGTAGCGGAAGTGCACTGTGATATGTGTCGGCATGGTCACGTAGACTGTCCATCGTACGGGGTGCCATGCCATCAACTACCTCTGTCAGTGGATGTCGGTAGTACCGGCTGTAGAGCGTATGTACCATGCATGCTGCGATGGTTGTGTGTCTAGGGTGTGGCTAGTAGGGCTGAGAAGCATGGATGTTCAGCAAACAGAGGGGGGATGTCTGTAGGCATAGCACACAGACACATGGAGGTTTGGTGCATGCCGAGGGTAGTGTAGGTGTGGTATGTGTTGTGTAATGTGTCACCCAGCTATGTGTACTGCATGGCCAAGCATGTGTGGGTACATGGGAGTCCATACCAGGGAAGTGTGTGATGCTGTCAATACATGGCAGTAGCAACTGTCCTAGGTGCAATGTACAGTATGCCAACACGGCTAGCATGTAACCTGTGGTGTACAGTGTATTCACCGTTGTGTGTCACAATGTGCGTAGCGGTCACGAACATGGGTATCTGAACATGGATTACCCATGATGCAATGTGTCTCGGGAATATACAGTATGTGTGTAAATCACTGTGTTGTGTGGGAACCACCCACCCGTGTGTGATGCAGTCCAGGTATGTGCCTGGGAGGTATGATCTGTGTACAATCTGCACTGGCAGGTGTGCCGTGTAGGGCATGGAGGCAGGTCCCAGGCACTGCAGATTAATGACATGCGCGCCGTACTGTGTGTGCAGTGCTTGTGTACAGCACAGTGGAGGGTGTAAGCATTGTCACACATCACTGCATGCTGTGCCTACCTGTGACAGCCCTGCCGGAGACAGACATGTGACAGTGCTGCACAGGCAGCATAGCATGTGAAGATGGACATGTGGGCTGCACACCTTAGGCAGATGTCCACAGGTCATGTGTGCCACGGTAGTGTGGTTGAACACGACTATCAGACTGGACAAACACCACATGCCTGCATAAGTACAGTATGACCATAGTCAACAGTCCCAGTGACAGAGTAGGGCAATGTCCAGTATCCCTGCGTGCAGACCACTGGCTACTGGACACCTGGCTAGACACACACATCCGGAGGGTTAAATCACCATTGAGCCATCACATGTGCCAGTCCATGTGGGCCGTACAATGTCATCACAGGGTGGCCCCAATAGCAGGTGGCAAGGCAGACACGGTGTACCAGGTGATGTCTCATGTGTGCATATGTCGAGTAGCACAGCCGTTCACATGTCTGCAACATAGTGGTGCACGATGTATACTGTTACAGGATGTATGGAACTGCACTGTCACCCACTACAGGGCCATCTGACACAGGTGTGTTGTGACAGGTGTAACTCATGTTAGCACAGGATACACACTGCTGTTGTAGGCAGCCATGCTGGTGGCTACCAGTGACATATGCAGTGGTCATACAGACATACCGCACACAGTGTTCATGCCGTAATGTCCATCGTCGTGGACGATGTGCTGCTATGTGAATGTAGGTGTGTGTTGTGAATGTTACACATCCAGATGACACCATCTGGCGCACTCATGGTCGTAAACACCATTACACACATCTACAGCAGTCAGAACCCAGTCCTGACAATGTGTGTCAGTCACCCTCGTACTGTGTGACATATGTGCACATGGTGGAACACCTCCCACTGTCATCTAAGATGGCTACATGATGGCTGGAATGTGCTGTGGAAATGTACAATGCTGGTAGGCCAATGAAGTACCTGGAATCACACACAGTACGCTATGGCAGCCATGTTAACCATGCACAACAATGACCGCCAACAGATACAAACAATGCATTGACAAGTGGAACATGTGCAGATGAGAAAGCGGAATTAGGTATGTTGCACATATTGATGTACAATTGTCATCTATGGCCATAGCATGGATGCAGATGCACATACCCCACAGGTAGTACCATGTGATGTAGGTAGGGGGGCATTGCTCGTGTACATGTGACAGTAGGTGTACAGACACATGTGCTGCATAGCCGTCATGTAGGGTTAGCTGTGGCATGTGACCGCTGGACATGCCCGTACAATTGACCATGTCCCACAGGAGATGTTGTATGTGTGCACCACATGTGATGTGCTCGCAACAGGCTGTGATGCGTATGGCCGCCGGTGTACCTGTGTGACATTGTCTGTGATGGGTGCAAAGGCATATAGTATCGTCTTGCATGGCCACAAGCCCCACATAGGTGCATAGCCTGAACACACAATACAAGGAGTGTGTGGGATGATAGCAACCCACAGGTGGAGATGGGTACGGACGGCAGCCCACGACCACATGTGTGTGTACGGTGTTCACGTCCACGACACATGAGCATCTGAGAGGCTAGCGTTACAGCTGTACAGGGTTGCATGCATATATGTTCAGCAACATCCCTGTATGTCCCACCACTGGCCCGTGGACCGATGGACACCAACCAAATGTGCAGATATGAGATGTGCACAGCACATCACAGATGCCTACTGTAGAACAGGCCTACCGTGTAGACATGTGCACAGTAGGTCTGCACCAGCTGCAGTCAAACACGTTATGTGCTGAACCACAGCAATAGTCCAGGCAATGCCACAGATGGACGTGCATGCATCTGTGTATGTATGTCTGTGAATGCCTCCGGCATAGCAATATAGCTGTGTCACCGTTGTGAACAACAATATGAATGGGTTGTATGTGTGAGGGGTGCGTCATACATGTATGGTCAGATCGACGATACCATCAGTGGGCCTGCTATGTGAACATCCCTGTCCCAATACATGGATACCTATGCTGTGCCCAACACCACATTCACAGAGGGAGGGATGGTGGTGTGTAGTGCAGCAGCAGACATGGGGGTGGCAGCAGGCACTGGATGTACACATATGTGGTACCCACATCAGTGCAGGCAGCCATCCATGTGCACGGGATAGTGGTGTGTGTCCACATACAGCACTGTGTTGATCAATATCCCAGCACATAGCACCTGCCAGGGCTACAGTGTATGCACGGATGTGTGATACCTGCATGCACCAGACACACCCTCAGCAAGCAGCGTACAGCATACCTCGCTTGAGGACAGTGTCCACACCATGGTGATAAACATGTTGAATGTCCATATACACACAGCAATGACATATGGAATGGACAGCCACCCTGCCAATACCGTCAACCCCCAGGTGGATCACAACCCAGTGCCATGTATGTGGCATACCCTGCCATATCATGCAGACTTGACCAGCAAGGCTGCATGAGCTATCACAGTCCTACATGGTGCAATGGACAAAAGGCACTCTCACTATCAACCATACACAGCAGTAATGTGGCGGTGATGCACCCTGTCGTGTTACAGGTGCTGTGTGATGCTCTGCACAATGTGTGTGTGTACATGCTATGCATGGCCTTTCCTGCTAATGTGTCATGGTTACACATTGCCCCATGTCTAACACATGTGCAACACAGGTGAGCTGTGGCAAGTTGTCCAACACCCGTACAGTGCTGTGTGGAAGTACATGGCACAACACATGCATGTGCAGGTGTCCATGTGTATGTGTACAGTGCCGCTGCTGACGTTCACAATGGACACAGACGTGATGTGTACTGACATATACACAGCGTCCAGGTGAACAGTAGCACCAACGTCACATGGGGACCTATGCCAAGTGATATGGACATAGGTGCAGCCAGGTACACATGTCCACAGCAGGCTAACATCTACATGGTGTGTGTACAGTGTGATGGGGTGGCACACAGATATGATGTGACACCCACTGCTCAATGGTGTGAAGCCAAAACATCGGCTGTGTCACTGCCACGATGCCTTTCACAGATTACTGTGCAGATGTCGTACATGTCATAGCAATGTATTTCCAACAGTATGCCAGCACAGCAGTGTGAATGTGACCTGTCACCATCATTATGTCTTCCAGATAATGCCACGTTCCCGG